>NC_052946.1:20713977-21013977 GCF_013358895.1 Oreochromis aureus | reverse complement strand
CCAACACGTCTGTGAAATTTTAAAAGTCAATGTATCTCCTGAGATGGCACAACACTGTTCTATAGTATAACTATCTTTCAGATAAATCACCCAGGAAAGCATATTTCATTTAAGTAAAAGAATCTAATTAGTTTTAACTTTCTGTTTAACAACAAAGTGTAGAATAAATGCCTATTAATGTCAACTCTATCTATTGTCATTTATTAGATTTGGGTCAGATTAGAAGTTACACTGAAGTAACACAGTGGTGTTTTTCTGTGCAATTGTTTCAGTAGAATTCACATGGTTGGATGTATTATTTTGACACCACAACCCCCAAATCCTATTTTTTTTTTCTTTCTTTAATAAAATGATGTAGACATGAGTCATTCTGCAATCTGGGATACTTTATTTGTTCATTTTAACAGGTGGAAGGACATTTTCCACAATAAGTTTATTAATAATAATAATAATAATAATAATAATAATAATAATAATAATTAATAATGTTTTCTCTACTTTTAAACCACATATTTTCTAGTAATTCAGCATAGTTCACACTTAAAGTTGTGCCATGAAAAAATCTGCCAGTGGTCTCTGCAGGGCAGAGTCAGCAGACATAAGCCAGCAGTTCTTTGAGACAGGAGGGTCGGTGCTGTAGTCAATAGCGCTGTCACTACAAAAGAAAAACAAGCTCATGTCTTGGTGGAATCTTAAACAGTTTTATGTTTTGAATGAAGAAACTGAAAACATTACAAAAATGTACCTTGTAACATCTGTCTCTTGGTTTTTAATCTTTAGTTTTGTGACAGGAACTTGCTGCACCACCTCATACACTGCTGGCTTTACAGCTGGAAAAAGGGAGTAAAACAATGAAACAAAAGCTGACACTGAAAACCAGATACTAAAACAGACACAGCAACAAGATACTTTTACAGAAACCACCTATGCTCGGTGCAAACTTTGTTTTTATTCTTAACATGACACTGACAAATTCATTAATTTCTTAAGCAATGAACAAAGTATGTGCATGCATGTCGTTTCACTCACCTAAAAGTCCTTCGGTGTTGTTGGTTGAGGGTTGCTGTCTTAAAACTGGCCAAAGGAGTCTTTGGCCATTTTTCTCATGTTGTGAGATGACCAGGAGAATGTTTTCAGCTGCAATGTGAATTTCAGTGTTGTACACAGTCACTGTAACACTGGAAAAATATGGACTTTATATGAATATTTTAAAGCTCTTTGAAGATTTGAAAGACCTTCACAGATCATTTCACTTGTCTTGGCTGACTACTGCCCTACTGAGGGCTGTAATAGACATTTCACAGTGTCACAACTCCATGTAATCCAACAAACCTGCTTCTACCTGGAAGGTTCAACAAAGCTAAAAAGAAAATGAGAATTTAATATAGAATGTAATATATAATACCCGTAATAGAAACTTTTCTAAGCTTGAGAAAGCTTACCATGGGCAGGGCCTTTTATTCAACCACTAGTTGTAAAAAGAATTTCATGAAATTAATGACAACTTTATGCATATTACAATCCCAAAATATCAGCACACACCTTTGGATTTCCTGCTACTCAGTGGAAGACTGATAATCTTCACTTCAGTGTATCTTTACTTGGGTGCTTCTGTATAGCTCTGCATACATGCATGCATCCCTGACTGATGACTGTCCTACAGGCCTGTTCTCTAAACCTCTGGGAAATCTGCATGTGCATGTGCTCTAGTGCTCTACAGCTGCAAGACATCTCAATACCTGGTGGTGTATCAAGTTGTATCTGCTATGTGTTAGACGTGTATTACAAGCAATCAGTAGCCGTGTCCAAATACAGGGGCTGCATCCCTCGGAGGCCGCATTTGAAGGCCGATTAGATCACAGCCCTGGTGATGAAGGCTGTCCCAATTCGAAGGCTGCTCCAAATGCGGCCCACAAATGCGTCCTCCTTTTCACCAGATTTGAAGGATGGGCCAGGTGGATCCTTCGTGGCCCAACATATCCCAGGATTCATAGCACAGCTGTGGATAGTTTTTTCGAAAAAATGCCACACGGCTCAAGTGGGGTGGCCGAAGAGTAAACTTTTAAAAGTAAGTAAGTAAGTACTGAGTTTTATATCACTTATTTATGAGGCGATGCAAATGTTTAAATAACGAAGAACATCAAACACGTCACATGACATTAGTGATGTTAGTGCCGACGGTTCACTCATTAAGCTAAAAAAAAGGTGGTTTAATCATAGGAGTCTAACATGTGACCAATGGACCAATGTACTGGGAACTCATCTTGTTTAGTACTCCTTATATAACAAACAGAAAATACTTATTCTCTGTTGCTGTTTTTTAGTAGTGTTTACCACCTGAGACTTTCACCTTTGTGTCTGTCCTGCACTTTTCCCTTCTCTCTCTTTTTCTTTCTCTCTGATTGTTAAATAAAAGTATGAACATAAGTTACACTTGTGTTTGAATCCTACAGCTTATTGCATATTTGATTTCCATGTTTGAGAACTGCAAGTGGTCAGAGTCAGGACAGATGGACCCCACTGCTGCAGATCATCTGTGAGGTTTTGCACCCTGATGATACACCAGGACAAACTAAGCAGTGTCTGAAGAAGCAGTCCCTTGGTTTAAATAACCAATTATCTGTCCTAATTATCAGTCTTATTAGGCAATGTTAAAATGATTTTATCACTCCAGTGTTTTCAGTGTCAGAAAGATTACTCTGGGCCTTTAAGTTAAAAACTATGAAAGGCAGTTAAACATTTTATATTAGGTAATTTTTAATATATCAGTCTACATTTTCACTTTTCATTTTATCACAAACATACAGTTATCCCAGCTCGTAAATTTTCTTTTTACCCTATATGTAAGCATTCAGACAAATGTAATAATGCCAACATATTTAAAAACAATATTTGTCTCTCTTATATACATCTATATTTACACTATAAAAGATGTATTGTGTTTGAGATGAAGATATAAAGTGATAGGAAATATAAATAAATGCAACTTGAATCTTTATTGAAGCTCAGTATTTGAAACTGAGTTCTAGTTCAGTGCTGTAAGTTTTAATTAAATACAATAAATCTAATATTGACCATATTATATTTACATTACCAAATTGAGATGAAACTAGTCTTATGAACAACATTAGTTGTTATTACTAATTGTTACTAATTGTTATTTATTACCTAATCTTAAAATTATTGTTCAGTATAGAAATGAAGCCCAACAATCATGTTTTACAGTCCTGTGTTCTCAGCCGCAGATACTTAACAAATAAAAAACCTCATGAAAAACAAACAAACAAAAAAAGATCATTTTTCGCCTTCATTTCTGTCAAACATTCCTCTATAAAATGTTTCTAGCGGCTAGAAGCATGGTTGCTGGGCAACCTGAGCAGTGTGACTAAGGCGAGACAATCCCATTTAACAGCTTCAGACTTCCGGCCTTCTCGGTCTTGAAGGACCCGCCCACGTGAGACAGCGAAGGCTGAGTCCTTCAAGGATGCGGTCCCTGAATTGGGACACAGCTAGTATGTGCTTGAGACTGACTGGAACTGAACCGTGGGGACAGGCTGGGACAGGTGATGGAAGGATATCATGTGTTGTATGGCTAAAGAAGTTTATCCTATTTGTCTCCGCAGGCCATTTTAAGATGATGCTTCAATCAGTGGCTGTTGATCAATGGTCAGGACAATTTGCATATCAGTGATCAAGAAACACACCTCACAGCCCATTGTTCATTCAGTAGTGCTAGTTTCAGTCATTGTGCAAATGTACTGTTTATAAGGTTGGGGAAACCTGCAGTCAACTAAGACTGAAAAAGTCACTTGGATGAGTGACAAAACGTTTCTAGTTCTATTATTGTAGGGTCTACCTTACTATTTGGCGCTGTATAAATAAAACTGAATTGAATTGGATGAACGGAATCAAATTTTTGGGCTTTCTGCAAGTTGTTCCTAGCTTTTCCCATTCAAAACCTCTTTTGTCCTGGTATATTTGTCTTACAATATTCCAATATTGAAGGGTTGCTGTTGCATCCAGAACTAATTTTGTTGGATTCTTTTTCTTTCCTGTTGCTAAAGAGTGAGACCTCTCACCACCATGTTCTCAGTTTCTCTGGGTATCTCAGCTTGAGAGCTGGTGTGTAGGGTAGTTAAAGCAAATTACATAATTTGAGCATTTTAAAAATACTCAAGTAAATATTGTGCTACGAAGCTTATACACTGCTATTGATGTGTTTGTAGTTGTGATAGAAATTAACCTTTTATTTTTATTTTATGACAGACATGTTTAAATTAGTGAGATTTGGCCAAATCTCACAAAATACTCCATACAAAAAAGTGTACAATTAAAATTATGGACGGCCCAAATTGCCCTTTTTAGGTTGCATTTCCCAGGATATGTTGACATCAGAGGTGTATACACTGATCACCTCATGTAAATCCTGGGAAAAGAACTGAATAAGGGCGCACGTCTGTAAACAATACTGTGAGAACATACGTGTTGACCATTATACTGCAAAATCACCTGCCAACTGTCGAGGGATCCTGTCCAGCAGTTTGATATGTCACTGTCTGTCCATCTCGTACAGTGACCCTCTGTGATTCAGCGTCAACCTCAACATGCTGGTGAGTTTTGAGGTGAATAAAAATTTTACTGAAACCTCCGTTTGCAATTGAATCTAGCTCACCATTAACAGACAGGTCTAGAACAAAAGAGAAATGCTGCTCTTTAACCACTATAAAAACTGGGGGAGAAATATAAAAATGCTCATGAGAAAGACTACTACTGACCTCTGCTGGGGTGGTGAAATAGTTTAAGGATTATAGCTCCACTGAAGTCAAAGCAGAGTGGAACAGTCTGATTCCCAGTTGAGTTGAACAAAAACCTGTGGAGAAGAGGAGCTAGAGGTATGGAGACACAAAGTTAGACTCTGGAATCTGAAAATAATCTGAAAATAAAGAGCTGTGAAATCAACACTTACTCAACTCTTTTCATGCATTGGGCATTTTTGAAATTTTTTTCAGCGTTTTGGAAAAGTAGACATAAAACACATACTTTGTCTATTTCACAATTCTGAAAATGAATCCATTTTTATATATATAAAAAAAATAATAATAATTTTCCCATGCAGTCATAGAATGTTAGAAAACTTGCCTTAAGTTAAGAAAGTGTCATGGTGATATTGATTTTTTTTTTAAATTTTCACCTATGAATACAAGTTTTCCAATAAAAGTGTAAGATACTTTAGAAAATGCATAGCACTAAAGACCATTTTATCCAAAAATTATTTTTCCCCTTTTTTTTGTAGGAATTGTTTTCCAAAGTCCCCTCTTTAAAATCTTTGATTTTCTTAGAACAAAAAAAGCATTCCATCTATGCAATACAGTACCATCAGTTACGTCAATCGGGGCATCAGTAGGCTCTAAATAATCTGCAAATAATTTAAACAGCACTAGTTACATACCGGAAAATTTCAGATCTCTGGTTGATATTGCATGACTTTGGACAACACAATAAAAGAAATCTTTGACTGTCTTAGAACAAAAAAAGTATTCCATCAATGCGATACTGTACCTGCAGTTTCGAGATCATAGGCCATGCCGTAATCAGCTGTAAAAACATTTACACACATCTAATTACATAAAGTTAATATTGCAAAGCTGCAGAGTATATCATAATAAATAAGGATAATTAATTCATTTATAATTGAGTTTAATTGATGCTTTTATTAACATCCATGCTCTGACACTAAAGTTCTAAACTAAATCTTTAAACAGCTCACACACACACACACACACACACACACACACACACACCTTTAGTGGTGTCTCCCATGGGGATTTGTAATCCATATACAGCAGGTGTTCCTGTACACCAACCTGGTCACTAGGTTGTACCTCCCAGTTTAAGTTGTCTCAGCTTGCATCTTACATCCTGCTTCTGTCTGACTCACATCTATTTGACTCAGTCTGTTACATACTCCCTTTCTTTCATTCACAGAACATCTCTGAACTGTAAGCGATCGTCTCCTCAGCTGAACTGGAGAATGTTGTTGTATTGGTTTGATTTGCTCACCAGAAAGAACCCACTGCCCACTATAACCACTAGCAGGAGTAAGGTGTGCTAAATTGGGTTGACCTCCTGGCGATGGCCATCTCTGTGATGTTTCACCTTCCTTTGGTTTATGAAGCACATCTGTGTTCTCTCCTGGAGGCTTTGTGACCACCATAGATGTGAGAGGAGTCACAAAGCTGTACTTCAGTGACAGCGCCATAGCTTCCTTCTTCACTTTCTCTTTCTCAGGTCCAGATAATTGAAGCCTGTGGGACAAAGTATAAAATGGTGTTGTATGTAACTTCACACATTACAGGTGTTAAGCTAAATCCATGTCCTAAAATATGCATCTTAGAGACTTTCTTCACAGAAAGTCAATTCACCAAAAACACACAATCTATTGTTTGTTACAGGGAAAATAAAGTCTAACCAAATCATGGAGATCCATTACCAGACCATAGACAGCCTGGCTGCCTATGTTGTCCAAATCCTTAGCTCCTGAGACACATACTTTTATGATTAAGTGTAAAAACTCTGCCTTTAAAAAGATGTGAAAAAAAGTTGTTTTTGAAATTTAGGGAGATGAACAAACATAATTGTACTAATATAATTTTATATGGGAGATGTTTAATAGAAAGGTAAGAAATGGAGATGTTGATGTTAAACTACCCAACAATGAAGAGAACACAGTTTATTACTGCAGCCATATTATCTGATGTCCCTTTAACAGACTTCTACTTGGAATTTTGGGACTAAATTTCAACCTGTTGCCCTGATCTAACAAACTTAAAACATTTACTGTTACTGCAGTTCACCTGTCTTTCTGACACCTTGTACATTCAAATTTCATTCTATACATTCAAGTTTCAGTCTATATGTTTGAGTTTAATTCTATATATTCAGACATCCATTCAATATATCCAGACTTTTCTTATAATGTATATATAATGTGATCCTAAACAGCATCCCATGATTATAAATGCTTAAAATATCTGAAAAGTAAAGAAAGCAAAGTATAAAATAAATAAACAGTTTTGATTTATATAAAAAAAAAAAATTAGTGTTTTGAAGACACTGATGTAGCGGTAGAAACTTTAAAGACATAAAAGCTGATTACACATTTAAGAGTCATACAAGGAAAGATGGCATATATTATACTCACTCTTTGTCCAGAAGCTGTTTAACTGTGAGGT
This sequence comes from Oreochromis aureus, assembly GCF_013358895.1. Taxonomy (NCBI): domain Eukaryota; kingdom Metazoa; phylum Chordata; class Actinopteri; order Cichliformes; family Cichlidae; genus Oreochromis; species Oreochromis aureus. The sequence goes on along the minus strand of NC_052946.1, from coordinate 21,006,745 downwards.
ATGCCCAAACCCTCTGGATACGATCATCAGACACTGTTCCAGTGGATTCCACGGTTTCATTTGGGTTAGAGAATATTATTCTTCTATTACTCTGCACTCTCAGAAATAGGGGTACCAAAGTGTACCAAAAAGGGTACAAATGCTTGTCGCTGGGGGTGTTCCTTTTTGAAGGACATTTCTGTACCCTTTAGGCGTGGTACATTTTTGTACCTTATGAAGTTGTACCATCTGAAGTACAATCATGTACTTTCCTAAGACATAAATGTACCTTCAAACTATAGTACAGAAATGTTCCCTTGAAAAGGGTACAATAGGGTACCTATGAGGGTACCCCCCCAGCGACAACCTATTTCGTACCTAAAGAGACAAAAATGTACCCCCAATAGTCCAAAATATTTGGTTATTTAACCATTTATTTTCGATAATAGAATCACATCAAAGCATTTAAACAACCACAGGAATACATCCTTGATTACATTCGTATATTGCCATAGGACATGTCAAGAAAAATACATTCATTTAAAAAAAGTAAACAATCACATAAAGACATTAAACACCTGAACACAAATGTTTTTGACGGATCACAGAGATGGCATGTATTTAAAAAACTGTCCACACAAATGTTTTGCTCTACTTCAACAAGCCAGAATATATATATGTCATATATATAGACAAAGTGGAAAATGTGCTTGCAATCACGTCACACAGAATACCTCAAGGACACAAACAGCCTATCATCAACTAAATAGGTGTCTAGAGCTTGAAAGTCTAATTCATTTCCTGGATTGAACAGGATCCAGTCATTGTGAACTGCCACTTGGTAAGCATGGAAATGACATTCATAAGTGCAAGGAAGTAACAGTTTCCCACACAATACCCAACAAGTATCAAGATTCAAAATATACTTGATTTTAAAGAATATAGGTATGGCTTCAGTGTGTACATGGCCAACTACAAAAACATCCTCAAGTTCATATTTGACACTGCTGACAGATATAGCAGACACACGCTGAAGCACTTTATCCTGAAAATGCACATCTGTAAAACTTTTGTTCATTTCCAGAGCATTCTGTAAGTCTGTGGATTAACAGCAGTGTTTCCCCTACATTAGCTTAGCTGTGATGCTGAACCGCAGCTGAATTCAGCTCCATGCCAACAAAACACCGAGAATGAAACTTGTGGCCAAAGGCTATCCATTGCATCATGCATTTACCTCTCCAAGGATGATGAAATCTTCTATCTTCTCCTTGAAGATGGATGGCAAGAGGAGAAGTGCCCCCTTGAAGTCAATTCCTAGGTCATACAGATGCAAATGCACTTCATTAGATTTTGATAGCATGCAAATTCCCATTAACATGCTCTTGACATGGCACTATGGTACATCAATTATCTTTGGAAGAGAGCACAAATGAATTGTCACAAAATTTACTATTTGTATGAGGTCAAATTAGTACCTGTAATGTCTTCAGCCAGTGCATTCTCTCTTGCCTCCATGTAGACCTTCTTCAGTGGCAAATCCTTGGTCATTTGAAGAACATTTTGAAGAACAGCAGTGAAGTTCTCGCTAAAGCGGCAACAGATGTTGTCTTGGCAGGGATGCATTAAATCAACCTCATCACACAACTGGAAATGAAAAGAGCAGAATAGACAAAAGAATGACATTTTACATTGAGGATTTAAACTTTTGACATGTTTAAAGACACAGACTGGAGATAAATGTAAAGTGCTTTAACCCTTGAACAAAAATTCTAAAGATAATAAACAGATTGATTAATCAGTTAGTACAGAAAATAATAATCAGATTTAGAGACAAAAAAAATCATTAGCTGTTTCCCCAATCATCTTAACAATTCTTACCCCTGCAGATGTCCCCAGGAATGGATATCTCTTTAATAGGTCCACAGTACACATTCCTTCAGCTACCTCTCGACGTCTCCATGCAAAGGTTTTTGTCATGCGGTCTTTCACCAGTGCTGTGTCAGGATGTAGCGTCCTGTGCTGATCATTTAGCACCTTGATATGAGCATCAACGGAGGCTGCATCTTCCCCCACAAAGCACGAATCCTTTGTCAAAGCAGATATCAGTATTATCATAAGTAAAATCTGATAAGTTAATGTTACTCGAAATGCAGTAATTTGTACACCAAATGCTTTGAAAAAATGCAAAAATGTTGAATAGGAATTGCAAGTTTAGCTGACTTTTGTTAAATCAACTGTGAAGTTCCTTTTTCTATGTTAATGTTATCTGTTAACATGTTTCTTTCAATTAATGTTTACTTTTAGCTTTACAGTGAACATAATAAGACTACATATGTTACCTTAGCTCTTAGAGGCTGAGGGTGTGAGGATTTACGAGAGGGCTTCAGTCTCTTCAGACAGGAGCTGCTGGATTCCTCTGTGGTCCGATGTTTCTGCGTGCGTCCAAACTTTTCTTTAACCCAGTTCACTTCTTCGTTGCTGATTAGGGGAGCCCGTTCTGCTTTGAACTTTCTCTTGAGTTGGCTGTGCCAGGTGTCCTAGTTGTTTCAAATGTATATAAGTAGTTAATTATGCTTACTTTATATTAATATAATCTATAAAAGAAACAAAAAAGGAGAGGTACTCACATAACCATTTCCGTGTACATCTCTTAAGAAAGGATACTTCACAATCAGGGCTTTGATGACCTGGATGTAGTCTGAGTGGGTTGGGTACCTGTTTCAAACATAAGAAAAACAACCCACAGTACACTGATTACTCTTATCCTTTCCTGGGGGCTTTTGTGTTCTTCAATTCTTCTAATCATATTGTTATTACCGTAAATAGTATGTTATAGACCAATGTCAAATCAATGTAGCTAAAGTTGATTTTAATTTTTTAAAAATGGGCGCGGACAAACAGCCACACCTCTCCCAAATCCCACTAAGTAGGTGGAATGGTACAAATGTGTACCTTCCATTGTTTAAAATCCCTTTGAGCGGGAAACAAGTTAGATGCGATAAATTTTGCTTAGAAAACGATTTTGTTAATAGCTATATTTACATACTAGCACGTTTTGAGAAATTATTGATTTTTCTACATTGTTGTACACGGTTAGTCACTATTTATTGATAAAACACTCGAATACGGCGGGCAGACAGAAGTTGAACATTCCACCAACAGTCTAAATAGTCCACATTTGTACCTTTCTTTGTTTAAAACTTAGCTAACTGCTAGCTTTCACCCATGTTAAATCTAGCTCTTCGGACTTTTACTAACTCTACTGTAAAATTACACGTTGTAATTTTTATAAAAACACAAAATCACACCCGACTTACCTCTAAACCTTTGCGCCTCGTCGTCTGACACATCAATGCCTTCTTCCATCAACTTTTTAAGGAGCTCCTCCATCGATAACCCCCTGAGAGTCATTTTCTGCGTCAACGCTAGTCAGCGCGGAGGCGGAGCACTCATGGCTGCTGGCTTTTCAGCCTTTGGGATTAATGCGCGTTGCGAACTTGACACATGAAAATACAACATTGTGGTATTAATGCGCAGTTGTTTAGAAACCGTTATGCTGTCTTGGCGAACTATATTTGTAACTTACAAAATGTAGTCACCGTAACATAAAAATCTGCTTGACATTTTAACTTCCAAAGAACCTCGGTTTAACTTGATGTTGCAAATTCCATAAAAACCTCACAATTAATGAACAATTCTAGGATGTAGTAAAAGCGAAAAAGTAAATGGCCAAACATAACAGTAAAATGATTTCACGTTTTTGAAGGCTACAACCAAGATTTAAAACATTAAAAATTATAACTGGAACTTAATAAAATGGAAATGGACCAGTTTTTTTTTAACATCATTTGGTTGTGCCTGCATGTCATTGTGTGTGTGTGTTTTTTTTAATATAATTTAACATAACTTACACAAAAGTAGGTTACAGATATTCTTTGCATCATAGGATAATTTACGTACAGAGGAGAGGACCAACAGATTTGATTATAACATGTAGCTTTTATGAGCACACTCACATCTCATATGAATTTTACAATTAACCAGGCCCATCCAGATTTTCCCATGCTGACCCATTACCATATTCTGCCACTGTCACTGCAGTACAGGTCAAAATGGTACAGATTTGTACTTTATTTCAAATTGAACCTTTCAAGGGGCATTTCTGGACTTTTAAAGACCAGTATTGTACTTTTAAGGGAACATTTACAAAAAATGTACCTATAGGTACAAAAATGTTCTTCTCTCGTACCTCTATTTCTGAGAGTGTGTATTAAATTAAGTGTATCGTCAGTCTATCATAAAAAAGGTTTAAGAAGAGTTCTGCTGATAAGTCCTGTGGATTGATTCTTACTGAAATGGCCACAACTTGAGGGGTGAAGGTTTCAATGTTATTATCTGTGATCTCACCGGCCACCACAATCTCAGAACCATTATAATAGTGACTGAAGTTAGTCTGGGTTAGATTGGTCCCACCCACATAGATCATTGTCACATCTGTCAGTAGAGGTGTGGCCACCTCTTCATAGAAACCCTGTTGACATACAGCGTGGAAGTGATACAAATCATGCTCTTTCTTTTCTTTCAATTCTCAGGGTTTTAAATCACATAAAAGAGTATCTATAATTTGATTACCTTCAGCTGTAAATCAGCATCAGAGTCTTCATATATCCGCCGTGCCACACCATTATTTTGCAGCGACATTTTCTCAAGGAAATTAAAATTAACATCAAAACCAAAACCAAGACAGTACAGTGGGAATTTGCCTGCAATAGCCTGTCTTACATTTGACTGGATATTCTCCAGATTTGTCACCCCTGAAAAGACACAAGACACAGTCAGTTCAGCTCAGAAACAACGTAGTCTCATAATTCATAATAAATCAGGACAGTTAATCACAATAAGCTCACAAACGCCTCAATTTCATGAAATATTTGTGTACATTTGTTTACAGATGTGCTTTATTATAACCTGAGGTTGGGTCACCATCTGTGAGGAGTATAAGGATAGATGCTGAACCTTCTCTGTTATGTGCATTCAGCATACGTGCTCCTTGCAACACTGCTTCATTTATGTCTGTGGCTGAAATGCAAGAACAACAAAGTCTCAGTCCACTGTTCATTGGCCAAATGTTTATATTTCAAAATATGTATTTACTTCAAAATCTCACATCCTCTGTCTTGAATATTGCGTGCAAAGTTTTTGGCGCTTTCCAGGTTTTTGCTGTTGGCCTGAACGAGTTCTCGCTTCCAGTAAGAAATTCTGTCATCAAAAGTGATCAGACCAAAGTGATCATCTTCTGCCAGATCATTCAAAATGTGGACTAATGCGATCCTCGTCTGGATAAGAAAACATAATTTACAGACATTTTTGTTAGTTAAAATTTTTAAAAAAGAAAAAAGTATAAATAAAACAATATCAGAAACAGACGCTTCAAATACTTTACCTGCTCAATTTTTCTGCCATGCATTGAGCCACTTTGATCAATAACAAAGACGACATTTTTTGGTATCCGAGGAAGATCAGATGGAGCAAAATGATGAACAAAGTACCCGTCAGATTTCTAAGGTGGAGTTATTAAAAAAAATAAACTTGATTGTTTATAGGATTATTCAAGAGGCTTTTTAGCCCAAATCATACAGTTTGTGTTGCTAAAAGACCAGGATTTACCTTGATGTGTCCCAGTCCATTGTCCCTGTTAACATCATAAACAATAACCAGATCTCCATTCATACCCTGATCTCCACAGCTGTCACACATTTTCTGTTGGTCGACTGTTGGATAGAAATACACCCACGCCTGGAAACAGAGTGAATCACAGTGTTTAGAAACTTGGAAGAGAGCGATGTCAGTGATTTTATTCTCTGTTTTCCGATTTGGGCTGATATTTATATTGTTAAAAATCGTAAATTAAATATTCTCAGAATTACTCATTTGTCTCAAATTAATGCAACATGACTTTACATACAAAGAGTGTCAGAGAAGCCTAACCTTTAGAAAAAAAATGAGATAAGAATCTACAAATATGAGTTCAAGAACCAAAACTTTAACCCAGAGGTCACTAACAGGTGGACCATGGTCCAGGTTTTGAAAACTTGCCAAATTGAATGTGAGTTAAACCATTTCATGTAATGCCACTCAGCCAATCAACTCTGTGGATTCCAGGTGATAAACACTGGACTCTATAGTGCCAATAGTTGAGAGGCAGTAATTTGAAAAGACAGTATAAAAAGAAAAGAAGAAAGATATATATCAACATATGCAGTTTTACCTGCTGTTTCAAGCAATTATAAACTGCCTGAAGCAGTTTGTAAGAACTGACCTTTTCACTTTCTGGATACAAATGGTTCCTGAGACAACTTTTTCAGGTTCAAGGAAAGCAGCCTTATGTATCTTGACCATATTTGGCTCCACACACAAAAGCAAGGCAGTTTTGTCCAAAGTGAACATAATCAAAACTAATCATCAGTGTGCACCTCCACAGGTGTGTGAGATTTTTAACCAATGTTCAGTTCTATGCTCTGTGACCAATAATAGTTTTGGAATTATTTTTCAAATTATTTCTCAAAAGTTTTTGCAATTGTACTGATTTCATTTGATTTGACAGTCTATATTGCACACCAAATAATTTCACATTGTGATCATCTGGATCTTTGCTTGAAGAAATGTTAGTTGAATACCCCTGCTTTAAATCTCATCTTCTGTACAAGGATGAGAAATGAGCCATAATGTTGGAAGAAATGTCATAGTTACCGTAATGATTATTTGTGCATTTTACTCAATTTATTTTCATACATTATACACTGAGATCAAGCTCCCTCTTACTTCAAATGAATAACAACCTGTTAGTACCTCAAACTGTCTCTTGTTAGAAAGCTCATAATGTTTTTTTACTGTATTACAACAAAAAGATTTCAGTACCTGTTTATCTGCATGTGTTTTGGTGATGGCATTAGCGAGGGCTTTGGTGCTCAGGCCTCCTTTCACATCAATGAAACTGATGCCAGCTTCCTCGTGAATGTGCACATCCACCTGATATTAAATACAATATAATAAAACAAAATATCTCATCATGTGTGCTGTTATTTCAGCATTTTTCCACTAATAGATACCAACAAGACAATCACCTTGAAGTCTCTGACAGGCTGCATGGGTCGAGCATGGATTTGCAGCTCGTACTTGCCATGTGTGCGTTTCATCAGTTCCTCATATGTGAGTTCAAAAGTGACCTTTTTGTGAGCAGCCACAGTTACAGAGGTCTTAAATTCCTCCAGAGTCCTTCCTACAGAACTAAAGCAGAAACAATGATCATTTCACTTACTTGTAATTATGTCTGTAGTTTGAGTAGGGAGTAAGGTTAACTCTAATTATATTTTCCTATTTGCATTCGCATTAACATTATTTTAAAGAAATGAAGAAAAAAGAGGAAACACAAGAACAGACCCAACTAATTTTCAATGACAGAAATATTTTCTTTTTCTTCTTCTTTATCCAAAGGAACACTCAGTGTATTTGTACAATACCTATAATATTAATCATTTAGTTAATACCTGACAAGTCCAGCACTTTCACCACGGGACACAGCTTCAGTGTACTGCTGCTGAGCTTGCTCCTTAGCTTTCACAACACCATCATAAACTTGGCCATCGATAAACCTGAAGAGGACCAAGAAAAGCCCTTATGTAAATGCACACACTGCTGAGTATCCTGTAATTTGTTCTTCAGTGTAGAATTCTTTATTTGCAAATATCTCTGGATGGTTACAGATTATTTTAACTTGGCCACACGGCTTGTGATGACAGTGGTGGCATAACGACTGGTCACTGTGGAGTTGATGTGAAAGCTGTAGATGTCCCAGTCATCCTGAGCAAACACAGGAGGCACGTTTCACCAAAAACAAACAAACAAAAAAAGCCTCTCTCCAGGTCTTTTTAATGTCCAAATAACATGACAGTATTACAAGTTATAAAAACATACATATACGAATAAATCACTTAATTGGAAAGGCGAATTTATCCTTAACCTAACACTGACCAGCACCTTTATTAAATGCCAAGCTCTAAACTTTAAAATAAGCTCATAGTCCACTTTTTACCCTGATCTCAGACAAATAATAAGGTAAACATGTACACACGGTCAGTATTTCTTCACTTCAAAAGACGTTACATTATCTTCTATTCTGTTCCCTTGAAGTGCTCTGTTGGTCCTTTATGTCTACTGAACTTACCTTGTTTGGCAGTGTGGAGGCCAAAGCAAAAAGGAGTCCTATGAGCGTGATTTGCACCACAGCTCTCCCCATGATGCCTCTAACCAAACTACCAGCAAAGCAGCTGAAACGCTCTTTTGAACTTAAACAAGGACACCGTTATTATGCACACAGTGTTTTTTAAAGGGCAAACTCACTCGCTTACACAAACACCGTCTCACACAAACATTCCCAGGAAACTGTAATTTACTGCTTACCCAGCACTTTATTAGACCTTTAATATTTACATTGAGGGTCAAAACGTGTGCACTTCAACCAAACGTGGCCAAACTTTGGTCCCACAGCTGTCTTTTTCATTTGTGATAAGCAATAGCATTCTGACAAATCAAAGTGAAAGATCAGCAATCTAGCTTTTCACTGTTGGTGAATGTGACTAATATTATTGTCTCAGGCCAAAAATAGTTTATTTACGTATGACATATTTATTTAAGTATGAACAGCTTTTTTTGAAACAGTATGAATGTAACAAGGACTGGAGAGGTCTGGAAAAAAAAACAGGAAAAAAAACGAGAGATGTGATGTCAATTTTGTCGAAATGGTCTTTGTGATGGGAAGTAATAAAATCTATGACAATCATAAATTTTATCACGTCATAAAGTATTAATAATAATAATAATTCATGTTTAACTTATGTATTAGTGAGAAATGAAATGTATGGAACAATAATTTATACTTGTGTTTTGGGCACACATTATTTTCATAACTGCTTTTATTCACGGTTGGATGATGGATGTGTGTGTGTGTGTGTGTGTGTGTGTGTGTGTGTGTGTGTGTGTGTGTGTGTGTGTGTGTGTGAACGATATTACATAGGTAAGTCTTTATAACAACATAGAGGAGTAGTGATGGTGAAAGCTGGATAATTTGTACCCCATTGGAAGTGCATAATTTATTTTATTTGTTTTTTTTTTATGCAAAATTAGATCACAATCGAAGTGAAACTTAGACCCTCCCACACTCTGTGTGAGTCAGACGTCCCAGTGAGAGAGTCCAGAGAGACATCTGGATATTCACACAATGGTCACTCAGCAGCTAATGAGAAGCCCTGAGGGTTCAAGCCGCGACCTGGAGCTCCTCCTTAAAGCATCAATAGTAAGTAAGGATGGCCTTCACCTCAAACTCAACCAGTGAGAAAACTGATAACTTATTCTGTAGATGATCATTGAGTAACAGCTGTTGGGGGGTTATGACACCCTGTCACCTGAAGCCATGGGTCAGAGAGAGAAACCAGGTTCTTGCTTGCTTGACATTTAAGTATTGGAAATAGCCTTATGTGTCAAACCAGCGAGCTGGAGCTCCTCCCTGAAGCACCAATAAAGTAATTCAAAGAGAGGGTGGCCTTAATCTCTGCTAATGAGAAGAGCAGCAAGGCAGGCTTTTACCAGATCAATAAAAAAAATTGTCAACATCACAACCTAGTTTCAGGGGGGAGAGTGCAAATAAATAACAAATTACTTTAACACTAAAATTTAACTGAGAAATCAGCTACGAAGAATGAGAACTTTTCACCACTGTGGGCATGAGGCCCTGCAGCCTTTCGCTGCTCAGCCCAACACAAACAACAGGGCATCTACACCAGAGAAGCTTTGGATATATGTTTGCAGTGTCTATAAACCAGCTGAAGAAACTCTGGAAGAACAATGGGCTTAAATTCTGTCCCAGAACTGAACCTCTACCAGTTTAAAGTCATGAACTTTTTAAACTGCTAACAATCAGAGTCACTTTGACAGCCTCTGACTGGGCAGTATTGACTTTGACTGTCACCCCCAAGATTAATATGAGCCTGGGAGAGATGCATCTATAATGAGAGGCCCAGACCAGAGATCAGCAGACAGATAAAAAAAGACATCATCAAAAACTGTCAGTACCAGGCTCTAATCCAGAGTCCAAACGTCTTCTATCAGTGTCTTTGGGAAAAGTAAGGGTTACTTTTTGGTTTCTTTGGTTATTTTTCCTCTTAAAATAAAAAGACAAAGCTGCTGTTCAGGCAGTATCCCCACTCTGGGCAGGTTGGTGTGAGGTCTATCAATAAATAGCCATGCGGTTCTTTGGTGGTTTCTTCAAAACTCTCCAAGAAGAAATGTTGGAGTCCAGGAAATGTTTAACAAGCTAATGTATTAATCTGTAATTTATCATGGATGTTTTGAATAACAGCACGTAAGTACTGTTCATTCTGATGGTTCTGCTGTGTTTACCTTGCAAAAACACATTATGAGTCAGCATCGTGACACTAATGTTTTTATGGTGTCTGTAATGTGTAAAAATACAGACCACCTATTAAGGTTTGACAAATGACATTGTCCAAAAAACTAAAATGATTCTGGTGAGAGGGAAACAAACTTTCATCTTCAAAAAAATTAGGCAAGCCTTTAATGAATTTAATCCTGGTTATGCTGGCCATGAAACATGAACATGAAGAAACCATAGATGACCTGGAAAGTGCTGGAGTCCTTGTTAGCATTGGACATGCTCTTACCATTTATTTGGTCACATGTACTCATTGGACTTACCCAACCGATTTTAAGTAAACATTTGTGGTTGAAAAAAATCTGGAACATTCCTGGATGTGATCTGGCCTTAACAAAGGTTCAAAAATGCTAAAAGAAAACAGGGAACAGTGTAGACAAGATATGGGAAGTAGACTGTGGAGGATTAATGAGCATCTCTGAACCTTGTCATACAAACGTCCAGTGAGAATATCATGCAGGGATGAGTCCAGAATAAACAGGACAAGAGGTCAGTATCAGCAAATCTTTATACACTTTTATGACTAAAAAGGGTTTGCAATAAAATGTGACTATCACAGTGAAAGGCCACTAACGACTAACAGAGTACCTTTAATGGTGCAAGCTGACAGCAATGTAACATCACCTGATAACTCAGTCTAGCTAGCAGGAAAATTATAGGTGCTTTTCTTTAACCAAATCTACTCCAAATAAATACCAAATAAATATGATCCCAAGTGTTTTCCTAAGGAAATAATTGGTACCAAATTGCTGTGAGATGTTTGCACATTTCCCAATTAATATTGCACCAGTCCCAGTTGACATAAAGACAAAGCCAAGGAAAAAAGAATCCATTTAAAATTTGGTCCTTACTATGAAACAAACTAGAGAGAAGAAAAACAGTGGCATAATCACATGTGGAGCCTGTCCTCCAACTGACTATGTTTGCAGTGCAACTTGATTAATCATTTTGTCCTTTTAATCATTACTTGAATCGTACTGAAGGGCAGTATTATCGATCTACTCAGCAAACTCTTAAAAATGTTGTAATATACCAAAACCACAATTTTCCAGGATGGCACATCTAAACAAAGGAGAGAAGACACTTGCTGCTACTTCCTCTTTGATTACCTTCCTTTGGTCCCCTGGGTCCTAAAGCCTTCCCCCATTACATAGACATACATTCTGAGACCAACACTGAATAAGTTTTAAATTGTTCTTTTTTAAACTGATACTTTTTATTTGTTAATATTCATAATTCAACATAATTCACACTTAAAGTTGTGCCACGGAAAAATCTGCCAGTGGTCTCTGCAGGGCAGAGTCAGCAGACATAAGCCAGCAGTTCTTTGTGACAGGAGGGTCGCTACTGTAGTCAGTAGCGCTGTCACTACAAAAGAAAAAGAAAAAAGATTATGGGTGGAATCTTAAATGGCTTTCTGTTTTGAATGAAGAAACTGAAAACATTACAAAAATGTACCTTGTAACATCTGTCTCTTGGTTTTTAATCTTTAGTTTTGTGACAGGAACTTGCTGCACCACCTCATACACTGCTGGCTTTACAGCTGGAAAAAGGGAGTCAAACAATAAGACAGGAACTGACATTTAGAACCAGATACTAAAACAGACCCACCATCAAGATATTTTTGCAGAAACCACCACTGCTGAGTGTAAACTGTTTTTTCCTAACTATATACACAATTCTCCAGCTCATGCAGCGAATATTCACACATACACAAAAACCTTCCACTCACCTAAAAGTCCTTCAGAGTCGTCGGCCGAGCGATGCTTTCTTAAAACTGGCCAAAGGAATTTGTTGCCATTCTTCTCATGAACTAAGATCACCAGGCGCATCTTTCCAGCTGTAACATGTATTTTGTTGTTGTGCACAACCACTGTCACACTGCAAAGATATGGAGTTCATATGAACTTTTTTAAAGCTCTGTAAAGGTTCTGAGCATTTCACATATTTTGTCTGATTGTTGCCCTGCACATGTACAATAATAATTAAACCTCTGTAATATGAGAGGACCCACAGGCTGACTATCGTGCCTAAGAGCAAATTCATTTTGAAACTTGAAAGGTTTGCTAGTCTCACAAGATCCCTTTAGTTACAGCAGTCAAGTCATACTATAGGCCTATTTTTCCACAGGCAACACGTTCAAAGATGCACAGCATCCAACATCAAATGCTCGCTTGCGGGTAATGCGAAGTTGCTCTCCATTTAGCGTTGATGTTAGAAAGAAAAGCACTTGCATTAAAAAGCTAGGAATATTGTTGAATGAGGCAAGTTGTATAAAGTGTTTTGTGTGCTGCAGTAGAGTAGTGCTGTGTAAAAACTGGTCTTTATCATTGGCTAATGAGTTATCAGTCACAAGTCATTTGCCAGTAAGTGTGTGGTTTCCCAGTCAGGCCTCCCCCTCCTTATCACATCTCGTCTTTCCAACTACATGCCAGGCTTTAAAACAAAATTTCAGAAATCAACAGGTGACATAATTTGATGCTAAATCGCCAAAGAAAAAAAAACTTACTCTCAATCATTTCATATTTATCATAACTTCCTCAATCACAAATTTCTTAGATAAGTAGCAATGGGAATAATATTTAAAAATAATTTGCCACCTTTTTTCATCTTTTTTTCTGCATTTAGCAGGCAGCACTGTGACGCTCAGATTATACTTCCAAAACTATTATAGGCATTACGAAGAGCCACAATTTTATGGACTATAATGAAATAAAAGATGAAAATTGTTTCCCAAAACAAAGCTAAGGAGAAAGTGTCCAAGATGTACAAACACAAACACCAACAAAGACAAATCTTGTAATTCTGAAGATGAGAAGAGTTTGTGTCCCTGACAAAAAAAAAAAGTTCCACTTTTGTGGGTGTACAGAACCTTTAATGTAAGCATCAGTTTTAGAAAGCATTTTAAGTTGACTGTTGACTGCTATATGTGCAATTCTTCTTCTGACGAAGTTGTGTTTTTGTATTTTCCTACTCAGTTGTATATAGTATTTGTATTTCTATTTTATTCTATTGTATATATTATTTTATTTTATTTTATTGTATTTTATTGCATTCCAGTGTTTTCTAATTTCTGCTACATAACTTTGCACTTTTGCTGTAACAAAACAAATTTCCCACCTGTGGGACTAATAAAGGCCATCTTATCTTATCTTATCTTAAGAATAATGTTGTGCAGCCAATTTGCTCTGCATTTGAACACCTGTTGCTGAAAGAAAACTAAGAGGATTTATGTTATCTGTGTCATTTTGGAAAGCACTCGTTTTCACTTTTTTGTTAAGTGTTGGGAGATGAATACTATTCTATCTGCACAGTGAATATAAATCCATAGACTGAACTTAGCTCAACATAAAAAGTAGCGATCAAAGTAAACTACTAACTTTGTTGAAGGGTCTGTTTAACAAACTAGATCTCACTAAAAAACATTTCATATGTTTAATCAGTACAAATAAAAATCAGTGATAACTCAATTTGTTGCTTGTTAATTCTCTTGTTCAGTCTGACACATGTAAGCTAATTTAGGATTCGTCATCTCCTATACTTCTTGGAAAAAGTGAAGTTACATATCTGTATACAATACTGAGAACATGAGTTTGTACCATTATATTGCAAGATTACCTCCCAGCTGTGATGGTGTCCTGTCCAGTGTGATGTGCCACTGTCTGTCCTTCTCGTACAGTCACGCCCCTGGAGTCAATCTCAACATGATGGTCAGTTTGGAAGTGTATAAAAATACTGTTGAAGCCTCCATTCACAACTGAATCAAGCTCACCATTCACAAACAGCTCTAAAACAAAAGAGAAATGCAGCTCTTAACACACTTCACAAACTGGGGATTATATTAAAATGCTAATGAGAAATAAGAATGGTAAGATTTTATTATGCATGAAAGGAAAAAAATCTATCAGGGTTCATTAAATTAGGAAAAGTTAACACTACTGACCCTCACTGGGATGGTGAAGTAGTTTAAGTTGTAGTGAGCCACTGACATCAAAGCACAATGGAACAGTCTGATTCTTAGTATTTATTAAAAACCTGTGGAGAAGAGGAACTAGATACACATAGACACACAGAGTCAATATATAGAAACTCTGTTCCTGAAAATAAGAAGCTTAACATTCAACACCAACTTTACTGTTTTCACATATTAGTCACTTTAAAAATGTTTTGTCATTTGGGAAGTAAACATCGAAAAAACACATTCAAGGTTTTTTAAACATGGAAATTAATTTTATACATATATATGTAAAAGAACAACACCTCATACCACAAATACACAATTTTAGAAAATAGACATAATACAAATCATTTTCTTTGTTTAAGTAATCAGGTGAGGAAGTATCGTGATGATATGTTTTTGTTTATATTTTAACCTTTAAATGCCATTTACAAAATCCTCTCTGAGGATCTTCATCTATCTTTATGCTATCAATAAGATACAATACCATCAGTTGGCCATGGGACATTGATAGTTGTAGGGAGGACCGTGGACACAGGGACAGGGGGAGCAGGAGCTACAAATACATTTAGACAATAGTTACGCACAGTAATATTGCAAAGCTCTGATGGATATTATTATTATTAGTCCTTTATTTATTCAGGTAAAAATCTCATTGAGATTTAAAATCTCATTTCCAAGAGAGACCTGGCATCATGGCAACAAAAGTCACATACCACATAGGTATATAACATTTAAAACAAATACAATATCCCATAGAACATGGGATATTGAATGACTTTGGACAAAAAATGTATGTTCTTATATTAAACATCAAGCTATAAATACACACTTTATTCTATGGCAAATATTTACACCAACAAAAATAATTTCCTTTGTTTAAGTCATCAGTTGGGGAAGTATCTTAGTTTAACCTGCAGATGCCATTTATAAAATCCCCTGTAAAATCATTAATTCTATCAAAAGAAAAAAAAGTATGCCATCCATGCAATACTATACCATGAGTTGCCTGTGGAAAATGACTAGAAGGGTCTAGACTCTTGACACGGAGTTTAGGAACTACAAAAAAATTCAGACAACATTAGTTATGTACAAGAATTTTGCAAAGCTCTGGTGAATTTTGTATAACTTCAGACATCACTGTTCTCGTACTTTAACCTCAAACAAAAAACACACTTATTGTAATTCTAATAATTTCTGTTATTTGATAACATCTTGTAACTGCTCTATATAGCTGAAAATTATGCACACACAAAAAAGAGAGATGAAACAAGTGAGGGGTGAATTTTAATTGAAGGTGCCAGACATATAGTTTGGTATAAGTTTGGTATCTAAAACATAAAGAGGCAAAAAAGTCATATAAAACCTATTCATATGAAAGACACTTTTTTGTATTTTCAGTATGTCATCCACGCAATACTATACCACGAGCATTTTTCTGTACAGCACCACGAAACCTGGGGGGTTTAACAGGAGCATGATGGAACTTGAGCATACCACGACCTATAAAAAAATTCAGACAACATTAGTTACATACAAGAATATTACAAACGTCTGGTGAATACTTTATGACTTCAGACAATACATCACTGTTTTCATATTTAACCACAAACAGAACACTAAATAGAAACTTTACCTGTAATAATTTTTATTATTAGCTTGTAATCGTTTTATATAACTGTTTAGTTTTCTATTTTTCTACATTTTCTACTAGTTAAATGCTAAATACTAAATGGTTCTCGTTTATGTGACAGAGAAACAACAAATAATTAACTGAATTGATCCAAATTTACTAATCTTCCTACTTGATCTTTACCTGTTATAGGAAAGGTGATGCTGAACACTACTGATTTTACATTGTCTGGTTGTGTTGATCACCAACAAAACAATCACTAAAGCCATTACCAGAAACAGGTTTTGCTCGAACTCCAGTGAACTGCCTTCTCTGTGATGTTTCGCCTTCCTTGGGTTTATGAAGCACATCTGTGTTCTCTCCTGGAGGCTTTGTAACCACCATGGATGTGAGAGGGGTCACAAAACTATACTTCAGTGACAGCTCCAAAGCCTCCTTCTTCACCTCGTCTTTTTCAGGTCCAGATAACTGAAGCCTGTGTCACAAAGGATTAAATGAATATGGGATTTGACATGGAAGTCAAATGTAATTAAGTAATTAAAAAAAAATGTTTCCATGTCCACAGATAATCCAGTATGTTGAAAATATTGATAAAGGGTTACAAACCTGAAGCACCGTTTGAATTATGAAAATGGATAAAGTAATATACTACTTCCTGCAAGACGGGTTTGCAGTTGTATCACAACAGCTGTGACGCCCCTGAGTTCAAGAAATAAATTTACTTTGGAGGTCAGCCTTTAGTCCAGAGTCAACCGGTTAAAAAGTACACAAAAAAATTAAATAGGATTAAAAGTGGTGGTATATTGTTACCATCTCATATCACCATTAAAACTGGAAACTGTGCAGTATTTTCCTAACAAATATTTAAAGGTGTTCAAAACAGAATCTTTTGGGCCGTGGACTGAACAAACCATTTAAAGGCTTCGTTCTCAGGTAAATTATGATGAGCCTTACCCAAAATCTCAGGTTTGCTGTGCCAATCTACAACTACTTAGTTTAGATTTGTGTTGCTACACTTTAAAATAAGCTCATTACTTTAAAAGAAAAAAAAGTGGAAAGATGGCATATATCATACTCACTCTTTGTCCAGTAGCTGTTTAACTGTGAGGTACGCCCAAACCCTCTGGATATGGTCATCAGACACTGTTCCAGTGGATTCCACAGTTTCATTTGGGTTAGAGAATATTATTCTTCTATTACTCTGTAAGAAATTAAGTGTATCGTCAGTCTATCATACAAAGGTTTAGGAAGAGTTCTGCTGATAAGTCCTTTGGATTGATTCTTACTGAAATGGCCACAACTTGAGGGGTGAAGGTTTCAATGTTGTTATCTGTGATCTCACCGGCCACCACAATCTCAGAACCATTATAATAGTGACTGAAGTTAGTCTGGGTTAGATTGGTCCCACCCACATAGATCATTGTCACATCTGTCAGTAGAGGTGTGGCCACCTCTTCATAGAAACCCTGTTGACATACAGCGTGGAAGTGATACAAATCATGCTCTTTCTTTTCTTTCAATTCTCAGGGTTTCAAATCACATAAAAGAGTATCTATAATTTAAATACCTTCAGCTGTAAATCAGCATCAGAGTCTTCATAAATCCGCCGTGCCACACCGTTATTTTGCAGTGACATTTTCTCAAGGAAATTAAAATCAACATCAAAACCAAAACCAAGACAGTACAGTGGGAATTTGCCTGCAATAGCCTGTCTTACATTTGACTGGATTTTCTCCAGATTTGTCACCCCTGAAAAGACACAAGACACAGTCAGCTCAGCTCAGAAATAATGTAATCTTATAATTCATAATAAATAAGGACAGTTAATCACAATAAGCTCACAAACGCCCCAATTTCATGAAATCTTTGTGTACATTTGTTTACAGATGTGCTTTATTATAACCTGAGGTTGGGTCTCCATCTGTGAGGAGTATAAGGATAGATGCTGAACCTTCTCTGTTATGTTCATTCAGCATACGTGCTCCTTGTAACACTGCTTCATTTATGTCTGTGGCTGCAATGCAACAACAACAAAGTCTTAGTACACTGTTCATTGGCCAATTGTTTATATTTCAAAATATGTATTTAATACAAAATCTCACATCCTCTGTCTTGAATATTGCGTGCAAAGTTTTTGGCACTTTCCAGGTTTTTGCTGTTGGCCTGAACGAGTTCTTGCTTCCAATGAAAAATGTTGCCATCAAAAGTGATCAGACCAAAGTAGTCATCTTCTGCCAGATCATTCAAAATGTGGACTAATGCGATCCTCGTCTGGATAAGAAAACATAATTTACAGACATTTGTTACTTAAAAGTATAAATAAAATAATATCAGAAACAGACGCTTCAAATACTTTACCTGCTCAATTTTTCTGCCATGCATTGAGCCACTTTGATCAATAACAAAGACGACATTTTTTGGTATCCGAGGAAGATCAGATGGAGCAAAATGATGAACAAAGTACCCGTCAGATTTCTAAGGTGGAGTTATTTTAAAAAAAAACTGGTTATAGGATTATTCAAGAGGCTTTTTAGTCCAAATCATACAGTTTGTGTCGCTAAAAGACCAGGATTTACCTTGATGTGTCCCAGTCCATTGTCCCTGTTAACATCATAAACAATAACCAGATCTCCATTCATACCCTGATCTCCACAGCTGTCACACATTTTCTGTTGGTCGACTGTTGGATAGAAATACACCCACGCCTGGAAACAGAGTGAATCACAGTGTTTAGAAACTTGGAAGAGAGCGATGTCAGTGATTTTATTTTCTGTGTACATGGTCTGCTGAAAATGTAAATGCAAACAGAATTAAAGGGTTAGTAAACCACTGAAATTCTGTTTTTATATAAAGAAAACTTTATATGTATGAGAACCACTGCATCATGAACACTTCAGAAAACCAAAAACACTTCACTGCTGCAAAGACAAATGCGGGTTAAAACTTAGCCATGTACGGAAAAAAACATATATTAAGAAGATTTGGAAACCAGCCTCTTTTCTAGTCTGTTTGGGCTGTTTTTTCTCTGCTTTGTGTTGATCTATAAACACTAAAAGCAAGACTGTGGGATCTGTGTTAGTGTGTGGGAGTTTAGCCTCAGGTTTCTGTTGTTTTCTGGTAATTATGTAACTGTTTCAGGTCATTTTATGGAGTGATGATAACGTAATTTAACAAGTAATGTAACAAATTACGGGCAGCACGGTGGCACGGTGGTTAGCACTGTTGCTGCACAGCAAGAAGGTCCTGAGTTCAATTCCACCATCAGGCCGGGGTCTTTCTGTGTGGAGTTTGCATGTTCTCCCCATGTTTGCGTGGGTTCCCTCCGGGTACTCCGGCTTCCTCCCACCGTCCAAAGACATGCAGCTTGTGGGGATAGGTTAAATGGATAATCCAAATTGTCACTAGGTGTGAATGTGTGAGTGAATGTGAGCGTGAATGGTTGTCTGTCCCTGTGTGTTGGCCCTGCGACAGACCGGCGACCTGTCCAGGGTGTACCCCGCCTCTCGCCCTATGACAGCTGGGATAGGCTCCAGCGCCCCCCGCGACCCTGGAAAGGATAAGCGGAAGCCAATGGATGGATGGATGTAACAAATTACCTTCTCCTGCGAGTAAGAAAGTAATGTTCTACATTACTTTTTTTGTTAAGTATTGTGTTGATTTTTCTTGAATAATGACCCAAACACTGGTGCTGACAGCATTTTTCTAGTCCAATCATTTTCTTCCCCACCTTTTAAGAGCCAATCAGACTTTGTTTGGTGTGTTTTAAATCTCAGTTATCTTCTGCCGTTCATTCATCCAGCCTGTCTCATCACCATGTCCACCTCCGACTGATCATTCAGAAGCGCATCCATGTCTCCATCTTCACCTTCACCACCACCGGCATCTAGAATCCATGGGGGTCCTTATGCCTATCATTGCTGGGATCTCATTCTACTATGATGGTTCATCAGAATCTAATCGCCAAATAATTATTAATCCAATTCTGTATCTCATGTAAATTCTGTAAATCATGTTCAGTTCTTCCAAGTGATCTCTAGTTAATAAACTGCTGTAGGATTTTTACGATTTTGAAGCACAATGTGCTGCTATCTACATTATGCCAGACATTAGAACTTTGCTAGCATTTATTGTGTACAAGGATGAGAAATGAGCCATAATGTTGGAAGAAATATCATAGTTACCGTGATGATTATTTGTGCATTTTACTCATTTTATAGTCATACATTTTACACTGAGATCAAACTCCCTCTTACTGCAAATGAATAACAACCTGTTAGTACCTCAAACTGTCTCTTGTTAGAAAGCTCATGTTTTTTTACTGTTTTACAACAAAAAGATTTCAGTACCTGTTTATCTGCATGTGTTTTGGTGATGGCATTAGCGAGGGCTTTGGTGCTCAGGCCTCCTTTTACATCGATGAAACTGATGCCAGCTTCCTCGTGAATGTGCACATCCACCTGGTAATAAATACAATATAATAAAACAAAATATCTCATCATGTGTGCTGTTATTTTTTCACTAATAGATACCAACAAGACAATCACCTTGAAGTCTCTGACAGGCTGCATGGGTCGAGCATGAATTTGCAGCTCATACTTGCCATGTGTGCGTTTCATCAGTTCCTCATATGTGAGTTCAAAAGTGACCTTTTTGTGAGCAGCCACAGTTACAGAGGTCTTAAATTCCTCCAGAGTCCTTCCTACAGAACTAAAGCAGAAATAATAATTTTCTCACTAAATTGTAATTATGGCTGTAGTTTAAACTTGAGCAGGGAATAAGGTTAACTCAAATTATATTTTCCTAATCACAATTAACACTCATTTAGAAAATGAAGAAAGAAGAGAAAACACAAGAACAGACCAAGAACAATACGTATAATTTATCATTTAGTTAATACCTGACAAGTCCAGCACTTTCACCACGGGACACAGCTTCAGTGTACTGCTGCTGAGCTTGCTCCTTAGCTTTCACAACACCATCATAAACTTGGCCATCGATAAACCTGAAGAGGACCAAGAAAAGCCCTTGTGTAAATACACACTACTGAATATCCTGTAATTTGCTCTTCAGTTAAAAATTATTTATTTGCAAATGTCTCTGGATGGTTACAGATCATTTTAACTTCACACACATTCGAAATTTACTGATGAAGGCATTCTTGGGAATCCGAACATGGAATTCAATTTCCTTTGATTCGTTCATACGATTGGCCACACGGCTTGTGATGACAGTGGTGGCATAACGACTGGTCACTGTGGAGTTGATGTGAAAGCTGTAGATGTCCCAGTCATCCTGAGCAAACACAGGAGGCACGTTTCACCAAACAATAATGCTTAACTGAGCTTAGCAGCTGACCAAAGGTCAAATTTAGCTGAAAAATAATTTGTTTTTGGATGATATCATCACCATAAGGGAAATAGATACACATCCACACCAAGAAATGTGACTGGTTATGTGCTGGAAAACATCAACACATGGAAATAAATAAATTAATAAATGAAATAATAAAATCATTAATAAAATCACCAGCTGACGCACTGCAGCTGTTGGATACAATAAATTATCAAATATTTATTGCAACCTGATAAATACCAACAATTCACCAGGATGCAGTAAATACATGGAAACAGAGTTTTACACTTTGCTGTGTGTTGATTTTTGCTTTGTTTTGTTTTGTTTTTGTGGATGATGTGGAATCTCATTGGTCTAAATACAGAAATTTTAATTTTTTTCATTTAGTGTTCATGGGATATACCAAAAGCTAATTCACTCTACGTTTATTCCCTGAATACTTTTTATGCATAAAGTTGATTCTCAAGGTCTTTCCAAATCATGAAAACACATACATAAGAATAAATCAATTAATGGGACATAAATCGCTTAACCTAACACTAACCATCACTGTAATTAAATGCCTAGCTTTAAACGTTAAAATGACCTAATAGACTACTTTATACTCTGACCCTTGACAAAGGATAAAGTAAACATGCACACATTCAGGATTTCTTCACTTCAGGTGTCATTACATTATCTTCTATCTGTTACTTAAAAGCTTAAGCTTATTCCAGTCCTTATGTTAAACTGTTATCATGTAATAGGATCGACATGAAATAACCCGGAAGGAAGAAGTCAAAAGGACCTTCACCCTGCAGAGTTCAGTGTATTTCACCTGACAGAAAGACGCCAAGCGAGATAAAAACCAATGGACCTTATATATCTCTTATTATCTGTGAAATATAAATAGTACTTTTTAAGGATTTTCTTATATTGAAATGCTGTTGCTGCCCTTTATGTGTACTGAACTTACCTTGTTTGGCAGTGTGGAAGCCAAAGCCAGCAGGAGTCCAATGAGGGTGATTTGCACCACAGTTCTCCCCATGATGCCTCCAACCAAAATGCCAGCAAAACAGCCAGAACACTCTTTTGAACTCAAACAAGGACAGCGTTATTGTGTACCTATTTTTTTAAAGTTCAAACTCTGTTTTCCCTATCTCAAGTTTCAACAACTGTGACAAAAACACCCACTCACATAACTAAATCAGTAATTTACCAGAAGTCCAGCAGTTTCTGTGGGAGTTCATGTTTACATTGAGGGTCAAACCTGTGCACTTTACCAGGACTTTGGTCCCACAGCTGTCTTTTCATTAGTGACAGGAAATTCTGTTTCCTGTCTTGGCAATAATTTGTCTTTTCTCTACTAGTGACTGTAACTAATAATGTTTTGTTTAGGGCAAAAAAAATATTTATGACTTAAAGTATGTAGTTGAGACTGTGCCATTCTGAAACCATCTGAAAGGTGCTGGGAAAAACAGCCTTAGGTTTCATTGCAAGCATTAGACATTATAAGACACTCATCACCAGTGTTGGGACTAACGCGTTATTAAGTAACACGTTACAGTAACTACGTTATTATTATGGTAACGAGCACGGTAACTAGTTATTATGCCAAAACCAGGAACGCGTTACTCGTTACTGGGATTTAGATAGGCTCGTTACTCGTTACTTCGTGTGGTGGATATCGCTGAGCTTCCACAGATTCAGTAACATTAGCAAGTGGTGGAGTATGGGCTCAAAATGTGGTCATAAATATTTTGTACTTGTAAATCAGGATTTGTATGTGTAAAAAGAATTTGTGCGTGTGTAAAAACGATTTGTATGTGTAAAAAAGATTTGTGTGTGGACTTAGCCAAAAAAAACCCTGCAAGTTACAAGTACGAATTTTGACCCTATTTTTCTTCCTGTCATCTGATTGGTCAATGTCATGTCAATCACAAATGTAACAATCCAATCAGAGAACAGATGGGTTTGGCTGTCGGAGGGGCACTTTTTTGAACTGCAGGTCCTTGAAGGGAATAAATGCCCTTTTACTTGCCAACCCAGCGTTTTCCTTCATCACCAGGAAGGAAAACAGTCTGTGGTCGTCCGAGTTTGGTGAGTCCACACACAAATCTTTTTTACACATACAAATCTTTTTTACGCACGCACAAATTCTTTTTACACATACAAATCTTTTTTACGCACGCACAAATTCTTTTTACACATACAAATCTTTTTTACACACGCACAAATTCTTTTTACACATACAAATCTTTTTTACACACACACAAATTCTTTTTACACATACAAATCCTGATTTACAAGTACAAAATATTTATGACCACATTTTGAGCCCATAGGTGGAGGCCAGCAGGTGGATGAAGGAAAAGGGAGGCAAGAGGAGAGACCCGAAGCGGCCGCCGGTCCGTGTGTCAGGTGAACTGAACTTCAGGTAAGAAGTTATGACCTGCAGTCTATCTGGGTCAGATATAAACCAAGTTTAGGTGGAGTTTATTTTCCTTATGCTGACTTTTTCGTACTGCGTGCTAGCTAGCATGACGGAGTTTCTATACAGCTGTGTGGGTGCTATGTTACTGATATTGAACTTTATTTTATTCATACGGTTAATTATTAGAGTTGCCAACCGTCCCCTAAAAAACAGAATCGTCTCGTATTCAGAGAAAATATTACGCGTTTCGTACTGAGGTGAAAAGGAACACAGTTTGTCCCGGACTTCAGCTACAATGAAAAAGACACAAAGCTGGATTTATTCTGTGTCTTTGCTGCACAGCTGCCTCTTCTTCTCTCATTCAGTCTCCCTCTCTCTCTCCTGTTTCTACTTCAATCATGAAACTGATCAATGATCAGCTGATCGTCTCTCTTGTTTATTTATCGCCCACTTTGCGCCAGAAAGAGGAAACCAGCGGATGTCGCGCTAAACAACGGCAGCACGTTTAAGCTTGATCAGCTGTTGTTAGAATTTATTTAATATTAATTTCTAGTATCAGCTGATGTTTGCTGGAGCCACAGCTGTAAAGCTGCTGGTCATGATATCGGTTTGGATATCTGGTGAGAGGGAAACATGCAGATGAAACCAGGAGATGTCCTTACTGAATCATCAGAGCTGAACAGGTGATGGAGAAACAGGTTTACCTTTAGGTGACATGAATGAGTTGAAGGGAAGTTATGAACTGTTTCTGAGAGACAAATAACACCAGGATCCTTTTCTAAGTAGCTGACAGCTGGTAACTGTGCAGGGGTGGGTCTAGCAAAGTGTTGCCAGGGGGGCAGGTAGGGCATTAACAGGGAAAGGGGGGCACAAGGAAATACTTTTCTTTCTTATTCTCATTTAAAATGTCTCGCTTTTAAAGAAATAATTATCTGAGTCTTACAACAAACAATTGATAGATTGATACATATATACCATCAGAACAGTGTACATCACTGTCACAACAGTGTTTATTTTCATTCAAAGGCTTTATGATTTTTCCTATAATGGTGGGCCGGTCTCTAGTCAAAATGCCCGGGACGATTTTTTGTCCCAGTCCAGCTCTGTATGCAGCTCATCTGCAGTCTGGTGTTACCTACATCTTCCTATTCAGAAGGCAGAATTTCCAAGTTCTGAGTACAATCGAAAGCACCACGACTGCAGTTTTTGTGTTGGATGTAAAAAGCGCACCTGACGCTGTGACGTAGGCTAGAATCATGGTAGCGGTCTACGACGGTCAAGGCGTGGGATTTCTTTCTTACCATAATGTGCACATTATTTTTTCCTTTCTGTTGGTAGGTGGCACAGTGCACTTGTGGCAAGTAAGCAAGCTAGAAGACTGGCAATCTTGCTGGGTATCCAGTTACAGAAGCAACACATTAACAAGAGAATTCTGAGTAAAACCAAAGTTACTTTCCCTAGTAACTAGTTACTCTGAAAGTAACGAGTAACTTGAAGTAACTGAGTTACTTTTGATAGAAGTAACTAGTAATGTAACTAAGTTACTAATTTAAAGTAACTTACCCAACACTGCTCTTCACTGGCATGAATATCATGGTTATTTGGGGCTTTTAATGATTTATGAGTTCTTTTTCCAAGGTTGAATACAGCATTCATCTTTAACGACTTTAAAAAGCATGAATTGGATTCTTTTTTGAATTTATTTTTCGAAGCTATTTTGTAGCTTGCCATCACCAGTGTGTGAATGTGTGTGTGAATGGGTAGATGACTGGTTGTGTAAAGCGCTTTGGGGTCCTTAGGGACTAGTAAAGTGCTATACAAATACAGGCCATTTTACCATTTATTTTAATTTTTGTCTAATCCATAAAGTGTCAAATCTATACATACACCATCATTGATATTTGGTTTAAAGTCGTTTTGCAAATTGAACCCAAGCCAAATGCTTTGGTAGCAATTAACAAGCTTCTGCCATAATTTGGCTGGATATTTAACCACTCTTCTTGGCATAATTGGCATAACTGAGTTCATTTAAATTCATTTCTTTGCATAGAGCCAGCTTTTAAGTGTTGTCCACATAGGATTAAGGCTGAAGCTTTGGCCATTGCAGATGTTTGCTTTCTTTATCCAAAACTGTATTTGGCGTGTGCTTCAGATTAGTGTTCTGTCGGAACACCCAGCTGTGTCCAAATCACCTCCAAGTCAACATATGTGGAGTCGTCCTGCTTCATTATTTCATCCACTTTGTGCAGTGTTGCAGTACCACTAACAGCTCCAGACCATGACACTACCACCACCATGCTTGACTGGCGGTACAGAGTTTTCAGGTTTCTTAGCCTCACCTTTACTTCTCTAAACATACCTCTTGTCATTGTGACCAAAACTACTTTACAAATGCATTTTGTTTTGATGGATTTTTGTCCCAGTCCAGCCCTGACATTGCAGAACTTTCAGATCCACTTGTTAAAGGATTTAAGTGATTTTATTTATATATTTGAGTCAGTATGCACGTGGTTAACACTGTGGATTAGAGAAAATACAAAACAAATCACGTTTGTGCACCCAATATGCATTTTAAAGTCTTTTTTTAAAAGAAATTATTAGAAGCACAATATAAGAGTGATATTCATTCCTAGGGATGAATGTATGTAAACTTCATAGTACAGGGGTCCGTTCTTCGTACCTCGCTAAGTAAGTTAGCTGGATTTGATTGTTGATGATTTTGCGTGATCTTGGATCATTCGGTTCTCCGAAGCTCATCCGGGACTTGCTGTCATAGCAACAGATCCATAAGCGTAAACCTGCTTGGGAGCAGGCTTACTTTATGTAAACAGGATGATCGCGGCCACTCAGGTATGTCCGCTTCATTTATACGAAAGCAACAGCGATATTTCTCCACTGTTTTTCCATAAATAAATATTATCAATGTAACTAAAGATAATGCAGTATTTGATTCTTTTATTGATTTCATACAGATACATACAGGTCATTTCCTAAAAAAAGGGAAATGTACTATTAATCATTCTATTTCATGTATTTGATTATTTCAGATGTAATTCATATTTTAGAGTAGTAATAGTAAAACACTTCGTGTAATCAAGATGAGAGACCACGGCTATAAAAGCGAAGGTGGATTTGGGAAGTCTGTCGCAGCCATGTCCTGTCCGTTTGTACGCGCGAGCAAGGAAGGTGCAAGATTGATAAGGAGAGTTTTCAGAATTCAGCGGATATTGCGGGATAGACAGGATCCTTTAGCTCAGCGACAGTGTGCTCATAGAGATATCGATTTTCCCGTGAGGGTATTATTTACTTAACACTCTCTCTCTCCCTCTCTCTCTCTCTCTCTCTCTCCCTATATATATATATATGTATATATATATATATATCTCCCAACTTACTGTGCATGCTTCAGTCACCCCTTGCATGGGAACAGGTAAAAGTGATGGAGTGTTATGTAAAACTACACACAAAAAAAACCCACAATGCCAATAAATGTCACAGTACAAAAAGCCGGGGTGTGACGAGGGGGTGCAGGACCACCACCTGTCTTTATTTGCTCTGCCCTTTTCTTGGTTGCTGTTATAAACAAACAAACAGATTATTTCAGGGTCTCTTTTCAAGAGACTAAAAGCAATATAAGTGATAAATATTACCATTCTGTGGAATATTCTTATATTTCACTTTTACTTGTTCCCATGTTCTAGTGGGTCCTGTTGTGGCTCTAATGTGAAAGAGGATATAATGTAATATAATATAATAAATTACTTACGAGTTTAATTTGTCAGCAACTTTCTGCCAGCCCTCTCTCCTTGCTTTTGCAGCCTTTGCAGTGTTCCCCTGCGTTTTAATTAAACTCTGAAACTCCTGAAATCCCTCAATCAAGAGTTCTTGCTCTGCTGCCGAAAAATACTGAGCGCGCTCCTTCGACATCTTCGCCGACCAATCAAAGGGTTGCCGATCAATGTTTCTACTATCTAATCGTCAACAACAGGTGTGTTCGGAGAACCGGATTAGCGAGCTCAAAGTTGGCGCGATGATTTGATCTTGGATGTGTCATTTGATCTTGGATGTAGTAAGCGAGGTACGAAGAACGGACCCCAGGTGGGTAAGACTATTTTTGGATGCTGACACAAGTTTTGTTTTGTTTTCTTTCTACCTTTTCACTGAAAAATACTCCAATTATAGTTATATAATGGGCATGAACATAATGTGTAGATTCTCAGCTTTCATTTGAGGGTATCCACATTCAAACTGGATGAAGGGTAATTGTAATTGAATAATTGACTCAAAGGCTATTTCATGGGCGGGTGTGGGCAATTCCTTCATTATTTCATTATTAGTTATGAGGATAAAAGGCCTGGATATGATGTGAGGTGTGGTGCTTGCATTTGGAAGATTTTGCTGTGAGTAGACAACATGCAGTCAAAGGACCTCTCTGTGCAGGTGAAAGAATCTTTAAGCTGTGAAAACATAAGAAAAAAAACATCAGAGAAATTGCTACAATGTTAGGAGTGGCAAAATCTACAGTTTGGTGCATCCTGAGAAAGAGAGAAACCGCTGGTGAACTCAGCAAAGCAAAAAAAACCTGGACATCTACATAAGACAACAGTGGTAGATGATCGCGGAATCATTTCCATGGTGACACCCCCTCACAACAGATGACCAAGTAAACAACACTCTCCAGGAGGTGGGCGTATTGATATCCAAGTCTATCATAAAGCAAAGACTGCATGAAAGTAAATACAGAGGGTTTCCTAGAAGGTTCAAACCACCAATCCACTCATAAACCTCAAGAATAGAAAGGCTAGATTGGACTTCGCTAAAAGAAAAAAAATCTAAAAAAGCCAGCAAAGTTATGGAAAAACATTCTTTGGACAGATGAAACCAAGATCTACCTCTACCAGAACGCTGACAAGAAAAAAGTATGGGAAAAGACATGGAAGAGCTCATGATCCAAAGCATACCGCATCATCTGTAAAACATGGCGGCGGCAGTGTGATGATTTGGGCGTGCAGGGCTGCTACTGGTACTAAGACACTAGTGTTTATTAATGATGTGACACAGGACAGAAGCAGTGAATGACTTCTGAGGTGTTCAGAGACATATTGTCTGCTCAAATCCAGCTAAATGCAATCAAATTGATATGGCGGCGTGTCACAATACTGATGGACAATGACCCAAAACATATAGCCGAAGCAACCCAGGAGTTTATTAAAGCAAAGGAGAGGAATTTTCTTGAATGGCCGAGTCAGTCACCTGATCTTAGCCCAACTGAGCATGCATTTCACTTCTTGAAGACTATACATTAGAGAGAAAGACCCTCAAACAAACAGCAACTGAAAGAAGGCCTGGCAGAGCATAAAAAGGTGGCAGAGCATCACCAGATGCTGAGCTTCCTCAGCATCTGGTGATGTCCATGAGTTGAGGACTTCAGGCTGTCATTGCCAGTAAAGGGTTTTTAACCAAGTATTAGAAATGTACATTTGATTTTGAGTTCTTTAATTTGTCCAATTACTTTTGAGCCCCTAAAATGAAGGGATTGTGTTTTTAAAAAATGCTTTAGTTCCTCCATCTTTTTGTTCAGCTGACTGAATTAAAGCTGAAAGTCTGAAACATTACAGTATTACAAGTGAAGTTACAAGAATAATTTACTTAATGGGACAGCGTCAATTTTATGTTAACCTAGCACTAAACAACACCAAAATAGATAATAAACCTTAACCATTAAAAGGAGCTTACATTTCCCTGTGACTCTAATCCTGAGCAAGAATAAAGTAAACGTATAACAACACACTTTGAAGGATGTTACAATGTCTTACATCAGTTTCTTGCAGATGGAAGTTTACCTTGATCTTCAGATTCTTATATTTCTAAATTAATCTATTGCTGCAGGTGTGAATGTCCAGATAGATTTGTGCATCCATAACATGTTTAATTCAATCACACATACATGTGCATGACATGAAATAACCCTAAAGTCACAGAGTCAGGATGATCTTCAAACTGCAGTGTCAAGTGTATTATGGCTGACGGAAAGATGCTGATACACAAAAACTTCCTAGTACACACCTCAGATATCTCCTATTATCAGTGAAATATAAATTCCAGTGGTGAAATATGGATTTTAACATAGATTTTAGCTTCTGTACGATGAAATACAGAGTGATAACTTTCCCAGAACTGCATTTGCACAACTGTCTTTTCATTTGTAATAAGCAATACTGTTTTGGCAAATTAGAGTGGAGAAGAGTAAGAGACCCAGAGACAATTTGGCTTGTGACTACTGATGAAAGCAGTATGTGACTAATATTGTGTGGTGTCAAGCAAAAATGAATTTATTTATGTCTTCAAGTATGTACAGCTTTTTTTGAGAAGGTATCAATCTGACAAGGTCAGGAAAGTGCTGGGAAAACAGGTGATACAGCAGGCAAAAGCAATCATACATCTAGCTGTCATTGCAAGCATTAGATTTAAAGACAGAAGTTACAGTGGAAAGCACAAAGAAAACTACTGCATAGGAGATTAAAAAAAATATCTAGGTCATTATTAAAGATCTGCCTTATAGACAAATAATCAATTTTAAATTACTCTCTTAATGTGCAAAAGTGAAACAATTTTAAAGGGTCATGCCAATGATTTTACATTTAAGTTTATGATGTGTTATACTCAGTCTGCGTAATGTGTTTTGTGAATTTGAAAATAATTTTTTTTAAAGGTTGAAAGATAACAACCCTGATGAAGTAAAGATGCTAGTGTGTTGCATTATGGGAAATTTAGCGTCCTGTAATTCTGCAAATATAGAAGATATCTGTTTTGGTTCCCCAAAAGTGTTTATCGTGCCTTTACAGAACTGCTTGGCTTACCATACTGACTGTGTAGTTTTACACAGGGAAACAAGTGTTTTCTTAAGATCACTGTGCTATTTGCACTCAAAAATACACAAAACACCTGATGCAATCCCAAAACTCTTGTAAGGGAATAAATGGTTTATGCAAGAGATGTATTAAAGTATTGTTTTTGACTAAAATAGTGAAAGCACTATATTTTTTGGAAATCCTTGAATCATGTTAGCCTTAATACGTATAAGCATGAGCTAAAAGACATTGTGAGGCCAGCATCTAATAAATACGATTTTGAAAACCTATGCCTATTACGCAAACATCAAACAGTTGTGGCTTTTCGGTAATTCACATTCGTCATGTGCCCCCCTAACATTATCGCATCAACAGCATTTATCAAACGACAACCATCCACGCAGTAATCTCTTAAAAACCACAAGGCAACAATATGTAAAGCTACAGATTGCATTAGTAGAGGTATGGGATGATTATGATTTTGACTCGTGTGTTGAGCCCTTCAGCCCTCCTAATGTATGATTTAAATCGCTTTCTCTGAACAATATCCACTCTAAACGCAGAACACCACTCAGTGGGGATTCAGAGAACATCCGTGTGGTCATGCAGGCTGCTGTGCAGGTGCTAAAGCAATCCCACAAAAACATGACTTCAGTGAACAAGGAAACTTACACAAGTATATGCTAACCTAATTCAGCTTTGGATATTCATTTATTTTTTTACAATCTCTGATATTTAATGTACTGCAACACCGGATTGTAGTGTTTAGCTGTGTTTTGTTGCTAAATTAAACATGTTTTACTCCACATTCATTATTCAAATCACAAAATTTACCTGTGAAGGTGAAAGCATATATAGAATATCTAGAGTACGCTTTGAATCTAAATGCTTTTCTTCAAAAAACGGAAACTGCATTTCAAGGCACTCTCACAGGTGTTTTTTTTTCCACCTGAAGATAAAGTTCAAGTTCATTCAAATCTCTTAAGGATATTTCAAGCGCTTGTGCTGGAAGCATTTCATCGATGAAGAATGAAACCTATCCTTGGACTGAGAGAGCAGAGTAAAGCGACTGGTCCTAGCGACCAGGATGTCAAGTCTTCACAGTGATGGCATGACGGTGGCAAATAAGGTGTTGCATTAAGACACATAACTGCAGCACCGACCTACAGATTATCTAATGGTAACTGTACAAACACAGGAGCTATTTACAGACTGACGATAATTCATATATACACTCGGCAGCTTATATATATATATGAGTGAGATGAGCAACACAAACTGCTGTTTAACTGAAAACACAATATGAATGAGAAATAGAGTATGTACATTCAATGAGTGGCAATGTACATACAGAAAGAATGAAAACAAAATCTGCACTTTAATGCACGATTCAGCTAATTACAAGTGGACTGCACTCAAGGATTATGCATTGTAATACGGACATGAGGTATGTTGATGCAAAATGAAACAAATAACAAAAAGACTAAGGATGAGTATGTACATATGATTACATACGTGCTGGTTATATATATTTACACTATTATGCACATAAGATTGACTAGAACTATAATGAGATCTATTTTTGGTAACGGAGTTGGAAGACACAATGCTACATAGATTAGAGAGTCCTCGCTTTTGGGTCAGTTGGCTGATATGATGGTGCTGGAATGGAGCTGTGGGTATCCTGAGCTGAGGCCACAGCAGGAAAGGCAAAGACTCCTGAAGGAAGGGGAAAGAAAAACCCAGGCCACTGGCTAATAGAGAGAGGTGAGGGCAAGGCCCTGAATGGAGCAGGAGAGTGATGCTGATAAGAGGGATGCGCCCCTGCCGGCGGCGTGGCGATCATTGTTGACCCAGGGCCGTCAGGCCAGGACAGTGGCAGACTACAGGCCTCTGGTCCTGGAGCTGTCCATGGCAATAACTAAAGGGTTACATAGTTAAAAGTAAATAGTAAACATGGCACTTTTGCATATTAAAACAATATTAGCTATGCTAACATTGTTTACAGACATGCAGAATACAGTAGCATGGCAATAACCTCTAGTAATCTTAACGAATGCCCCAGCATACATTAGGAAATGAAATACAATAATCAAGTCAGAGTGCAAGTCATGATAAAATGAAAGCGTATTACTGTATTCTGTAATGAACTCTTCTAATTAATGAGTCCCTACAAAATGAAGGCATTTTGAAGATATAGCCATTAGCGTAGTTTTATACACTTCAGGCCTCATGATCTAAACACTGTATATTTGCAATATCTCTTTCATAGAATAGATAATAACCATAGCACTCACATCTGAAGCCCTAGCAAGGTGTTCACTTGTTTGAAGTGGATCCTGATCCCAAAGCTGGGGTCGAGTGATACTCAGAGAGTTAGTGCGAGGCCGGTGGGTGACAATCAGAACCTCCTGGGCCCAGTCATCCATTAGTCGTTGTAAGTCTTCAGGCAGGTTGCTATCGTGGGCACTCGTGGATGTGCTACTGTATGTGCCTGTTTTGTTGTTACTGTTATTGGCTTGAGCTTGGGCCAATCCTATCACCGGCTGATGTGGAGGAGGTGTGACACCCCCAGGCAGCTGCTGTGACTGATTGGAAGCCCCTGCTGAAGCTCCAGACCCTAAAAAAGACACGCACACATACAAAAACCTGGTTTAATACCCTGATTACAACATGAAACAACGTGACTTATAGAAAAACAAATTCTTAATGAGAGTGTAATTTTACATACTGCTACCACGCTCTTTACCAAGACAAAGTCGCTTCAGAGTCGCCCCTACAGAACAAAAAAAGATTAATCCAAATCGCTGCTTTCATCAGCAGGTTATAATGGTCAATAACGGGGAGCGGTGCAAAACAAAGCTACCGAGCGCTGCAAAACTAGGGAATAAAATCATACTAACAAATGGATAAACAAGGCAATCATTTCCCTTAAATGAGACAATCCGTATAGTTAGCAAATCATGCAGATGACCCATGTTTAAAGCATTACAAAGTGCAGGATATCAGAGTGACACAGATAACAAACAGGTAATACAGGGTTAGAAAGAAGCATGACGAGAAAATCTATTGTAGTTTGGGATGCATGAGACATGCAAGAGTCTATTTCCTAGGAATGCAAAGTTGATAAGTGTTTATTGCACACAGACGAAGAGCAGAAAAATTAGTGAGACACATGAAACGTGAGATAAAACTCAATATTGATAAAAATAAGTTGAATAATAAATAAATAAAAACAGTTTTTAAACATGACTGATAGCTATTGGGTAAAATTCTCAGCTTCTCTTTCAGGAAATTTGTGTAAACTGCTGAATAAAATAAAATCATCTCTGAAATAAAATAATACAATAAAATACCAACTAATAACAACGAGGCAGAGAAAAAAATAGCACATAAAAAACCCTGTGAACTAAAAGTAGTTTTACTGAAAATATGGAAACCAAAAAATATGAAGCTATGCGGGAAGAGAAGAGATACAAACAGATAGATAAAGACACAGGCCCACTGAGAAATCTAGCTCGTGGCTTGCTACTCGATTTATAGGTCACTCTCTCAGATGGTTGAGGGTAATTAGACCAGCCTGTAGAAGAGCATAATCAGGGGAAAAAGACAACAGGGTAAGAAGAATAAGCACTTTATTGCCAATATTATTAAACAAAGCAACAACACAAATGGTTTTTTTATTAATACTCTTTTATTAATACTGTTGAATCAGGGTGTGTGGTACCTTGCCCCGGTGGCACTTGTGTACCAGTTCCATCTCCGTGTAGTCCAGCGTAAATATTATCAGAAGATAAAGAGCCTTTAAGGGAGCAGGGCTGCTGAGTCTGCACAGGCTCCGAAGTTGAGCTGGGAAGGTGGCTGGTGCATGACCGGGCCCTGCTGTGAGTGGGGAAAGACCCTTTAGCTGGAGACCCATTTAAACTAACTGTGTTGTCACCCGTACCTGCAGCAGCACCTAAAGACACACAAATGCAAGAGGATAGCATCAATAAATAGTCTTTCAGTACATATTCTTAACTTTTAGTACTGGGATTTCTGCAAAGCCACTCACTGGATCTGCTAGAGTCACCAGTTTTGGTTGTGACATTTCTAAACTGTTGAACCAGAGGGCTGAGAAGTTTGCCTGGCTTCAGCCTGTGCTTGCTGGACCTCTTTCTACGGCTGCCATGTGGTGCAGCAACTCCCAGGCCAGGAGGAGGAACTTTACCAAGTCTTCGATACAGGAGCTCCACTTCCCCTCGCTGATGGGCCTGCAGCTCAGAGATTTCCTTCAGATGTCTGAGGAAACCCAGGAGGGAAAAATAATAATGACTTAGAAGCTAAATGACAAAATATCTTCATATACAAACACGCTGCATGACAGAAAGCAAACCACGAGCGATGCTTACTTCTCCCTGAGTCTCTGTAGTTCTCTCTTTATGTCTGAGTCCTCCATCTCGGAGTCATTATCGCTGCTGCCATAGGCAGAGCCGTGCACCCCTCCATGCCTGCTCGGTGAGTCAGAGCTCTGCACGCTGCTGCTGCGACCAGAACGACGGAGAAAGGCCACTGCCCTTTTCATGAGGTCACTTCCTCTGCGCTCGGAGCGGGAGTGTTGCGACGGAGTGGCAGGAGTCAGCTTTGCAGGGCTGCTCTCCGCCCCTGAATCTGAGGAGAGGAAGCGAGCGTGCACCGTGACATCAACAGGGACGGATGTCATTGCACGAGGCAAAGAGCCCCGCTTGGCGTTAGAAGGAGGCGTGTCCAGATAGAAATCTGGCGGGGCAGAGTAACGGCTACAACGTGTCCTCTGTGTGATGTCATCTTCAGTGCTCACCACAGAGAAACGGCCAATTGTGGTGGAGGTAGCCATGGCATCAAGCTGACCATGGTCCCTAATGTATCCCACAGGGTGCGCCGGTGAGGCAACGCTGCTCCAGCTCCTTTGCTTCACATCTCGTCTGTTGGCCACTTCAGGGGGAACAGGAGTGATCTGCCAAAAGCACAGAAGAATTCATATGAAATCATGAATGTTGTGAAAGAAGAAAATGGTGCTGAACTTTTTAAAAGAAGAAAAAAAAACAGCTCTACCTTCACTTTAAATGTGTGAACATGCTCTCATTCATACCTTAAATCGACCTCTTGCTCCAGAGCATGAAGCAGAGTGAGGAACGTGTCTTCTCGACAGGGACGCTGGAAGGAAAATATCCACAATACTAAAACTGTAGCACTGCAGGAATTAACTCACATCTCATTTAACTTAGGAGATAATGATGCTGATTATGTTGTGATGCTTTACGTACCACACACAGCTGAATCACTCAGTGCGCTCAAACTGTCCATTCTCTCTGGAATTTGAGGCTTATAGAGGGCAGAGCATACAAACTATTACTTGTTGTCCTTTAAAATACTTGATGAAGAACAGCTAAATAATATTTGTCATTCTCTCTTAGATCAGTTTAGCTGTGCTCCTTTTCTTAAACTCCATTAAAACACTAAAATAAATTAAACAGCTAAATTAATATTGTTTGGATACAGTATAACACAGTACAAAACATACTTACCAGCTGTTCTCCTCCCCTGTAGCGTCCCTCCCCTATTGGCCCTGGGGTGCTGTTCCCTGAGCCTCCTGTGGCGCTGTCTGGACCAGGAGGAGACTGGATGTACTCTGTGCCAGACCCTGGTGTCTCTGCAGCGCTGCCTGATGGATACATGGGAGCATATTCCTGGTAGAGCAAATTCCGTAATTTCTCATCCAGGGTTTTAATGGTGCTGTCCACAAACCCGCTACGACCCAGTCTTCCTTCACCATCAGACTCACTGGGGCCTGCACCATGCTGGGAAGGTGCTGGACTCTGTGGTAGTGAAGACACTTTGGTCCCTCCAACAGTGGCAAAAGGCTGATGCAGCACCACAGGCTGCTGTGGTCGCTCGCTCCGTGCTGAGGGGGCGTAGGAGACAGACGGTGCCTCTTTGACCGATCCTGGCTCCTGGAGCGGAAGAGTAAGCGGAGATCCAACCTGTGAAGTGCTCACATCGAGAGAGAGGGGCATGACCAGAGGGCAGCAGGGCACGTCGTCAGCAATAGAAACCGGGCATGTCATATCAGGGAACTTCTGAGATGCATGGATTGGTGAGATGGAGCCGAGAGGGGATCCCTGTGAATCTTCCACAGGGAAAGCAGCATGCGGGGATGATGTTTGCGCTCTGGCTGTCTGGGCTTGCATGCTGTGTTGCACTGAACTGCCTGCTGGCTCCACTGATGGCACTGACTGGAGAGTCGGGGGTGCAGACACAGGAGGTGACAGGGTGGCCAAGAGGAGCGGGTCTGTGTTGGACATTATTGGAGGACTGCAGAATCCGTACACGTCATAAGAAAAGCCTCCGCTTCCCCCAGACATTGTGGAAGATGAACCCTCTTCTGCAAAAGGTTTAAAAAAAAAAAAAAGAAGGTAGAATCAAATTACACAGAATTATGATTTTTTTTTTTTTTTAAGTCTATTTATTTTGAAATCAGTTTTTGCCCATCTGAGCTAAAGGACGCCTGTCATTGTACGGCCACAAGGTGGTGTTCTTGCTCCTTCAAGCTGCTGGATATTATTGGAAAATTGGCAGTCACCTCTGGAGGGCTTTGCAGTGGTGCTGTCAGCAGGGTGGGTAGCAGCTGAGCTCCCAGGTGACTGCGTAGTTGTCCCGTCAGAGGGGGTCTCCTGACTGGATGTGGGTATCTCCTCTACAGGGCAGATTATGAACCATCTCTTTCCTGTATGAAGAACTGGGATGGATTTTTTTTTTTTAAAGTTATAGTGACGAGGAAAAAGGATTTACCAGACATGCATATGGGTATATGTTTTTCTAAGAAAAGTGTTTTACCATTTTGCTGATAGACTGGTTGAGATCCTCCAGGCTGCTGACTCTACAAAGAAATGTACAAATGAAAGCTAAGTCAGTATGCTAATTGCTTTGCTATTCTATTTGTCTGAATCCGTGTTTATGAGTATGTCACTGCTAATATCTAAACCTACAGTATTTTCAAGCATGCAGTGTATTTGTGTATATAACCCTTTCTTACCTCTCCTACCAGCACTTCAAATGGCTGGACTTGTAAAGGACTGCAACTCAAAGCTGTGTCCCTTTCACCCTCCATGTCTTCATTCAGCATGTCTTCAGCTTTATCCACAATATCCTTCAGCTGGTCAATAAAGATCTCCTTCTCTAACATCAAGATGAAGCCGTTCTCTACCTGTAGATATGCAGTTGTTAAGATGTTAAACAATAATGCAAGAATGTAAGAAATGATTAAGCACAAAGTCTAGTACAAGTCTGGATTAACCATGTAAGTAGCAATTTCCTCGGGAGCATCTCCATCCAGATCAAATTTAAATGTCACCATTTTGTGGTTGTGAGTCTCCAGCTGGCATTCGACCATTTTATCACCAGTGTTGCAAACCTGTGGGAGCAGTGCTTACACTTTACAATCAGAAAAATAAAAGATTTCAAGAAACTGTACATGCTGACGCCACAAATGTCACCATGACTCACATTGAGCATGCTCAGTTTCGGTTTGCTGGTCTTTTCCTGCCTGGAACGTGTGCGGGCAGACTTGCGGTGATGCTTCCTCGGTTTCCCATCTCCCTTTCCCACACTAGCAAAGCTTTCATAGCCATCACTTGTTTCCTTACCAGATGGCATATCAGACTTGAGACTAAAACGAAAAAGAATATTTCGAGACAGTTTAGCAATTCATGGCCAAGTGGCACATTTTCCTCACACAAAATTATAAAAATTACAGAATCTGAAAAGATGGGAAAATAGATTAAAAAAACTAGACACACACCTGTCAAATTCATAACTGGGTAAAGATATTGGTTTTTCCCGAAGCACCTCCTGAAAATAGGAAAATGGGAATGTTAGAGGACCTCGATGAAGGTTTTATTTTACCTATAATGGATCACTGGAGGACTAAGCATTACTGTGGTTATTGTATATATACATAGATATATAAAATGTAATATGGTTAATATGTGTTGTTACTTCTCAGTATGTTAAACTATGATTCAGAAGCTGGTGTCATGATGGGACAGATGTATAAATTAATGTGAATGTAATTTGAAATTAATCCTGCAGTTTGAACGTTCTTTCTGAACAGCAGATACTTTAATACAGTCATGTGGAAAAAGAAAGTTTTTACAGAGCTATAGTAAATTCAATGAGCCATCATTTGTGTAACGTTTAGTAGTAATAATGGGAAGTAATTGGTTTCTGTATCACTTGCTGAGATTTGCTGGCATTCATTTATGCACAGCTCTTTTCAGGTCCTGCCACAGCATTTCAGTCAGGTTGAGGTCTGCACTTTGGACCACTGACACACCTTGTCTCTTTCCCCTTTCAGCCATTCTGTTGTAGAATTGCTGCTGCACTTGAGATCAATTTCAGCTAAGCTTGAGCTGTCAGGCATATGGCCTCAAATGTGACTCTAGATTACTCTTGTATACAGTGGAGTTCATGGTCAACTCAATGAATGCTCTGGTTTTGTAGCTGCAAAACAAGCACAAATCATCACCCTCCTCCACCATGCTTGACAGCTGCTATGAATTGCACTGATATGCTGTGTTTGGATTGCTGTGTATTATAATCTAAGCAAACCTAAGCTGTGGAGTCATGTTCTTTCAGACCATGTACTTTCATGAACTTTAACACCTAACATGGTTAATAAGGCCTCTGGAGTCTGAGAAGTGGCTTTTTTTCACAGTTTCTTGGAGCATTGCACGGTCTGATCTTGGGCTGAATTTTCAGAGACGTTAAAAACTGGGAAGACTGTGGCGTTGAGTTACCCCCACACCTAACTGCCTAAACCTCTGCCTTTACAGAGGTGATCACATGTCCCGATTATCAGTTAAGCTTTTTTAGAAGCACCTGGCTGGTGTACTTAGTTTTTCATAGATCTCCAAAGAGTTCTGTGAAGAACATGACTTTATTTGCAGAGACGATATTAATCAAGCACAGGTAAATCTTATAGAATTTACATAAGTGTATAAACTGGTATTACTCTCAAATATTTACAGACTTTGGCTTCATCACTACCTCTGCACAGGGATCTTGTTGAGGGGTGCTGGATGCAGATGCCATGTCTGCAGTTTGCTGAGTTGCAGGCAGGCTGGAACACTCGGGTACTGAGACTGTTGTCTGGGTGCCAGGAGGCTGCAGAACTGGAGCTGGGACTGAAGTTGTGACAGAAGCTGGAGCAGGAACAGGAGCTGCAGACTGAACTGATGCTGGCAGGGTGACGGTGTTTGGGCCCGAAACCAAGCCTGGGACTGAAATTTGGGGTTTGGCTGAAAGTATGTCTGAGCTCAAAGAGGAGATTTCTGTTTGCTCCAAAATGGGACCTGATGCTGATACTAGTGCTTGAGCTGGGGTTGAGACTGCAGCTTGAACTGCTGTTGGAACTTGCATTGGGATTGAAGTGGGGGATTTAAGAAGGGTTGTGGTTTGAGGCATAGCTGCGGCCTGAGCTGATACTGGGACTTGAAGTTGGTTTTGTGGTCCCACCACAGCCGGACTTTGTGCTGGAGGTTGAGTATCAACTTTAGCTGGGATTGGGATTGATGCTGGGGCTGGGACTGGGGCTGAAATTGTAGAAGCTACTGCTAAATCAAGGCCAGCTCCACTAGTTTCTGAATCTGTTACCCTTCCCCAGAGAGAAGTCTGAACAGTAGGCAAAACTGAGTGAACCGCACCCAAATGCTGAAAGTCTCCCAGAATGCCATGTGGAGTGAGTGACTGTATCTGAAAAAAAACAAGCACATTTAAAGAATTGTTCATCAGTTAGTTCAAGTACCGTGTGTCTTTGAGTCTCCAAACCCATGCCCAGCAAGCATCACACCCATTCCACCTTAGTATTACAGATTTCCTATGATCCAACCAACCATTACAGTGAGAACTGAGTGAAATATTCACCTGGACAGGCTGCTCAGCCAGACCGTGCTCAGGATTGGGGGCAGGGTATGGGGTGGGTTGTACCTGAGAGAGAGGTAAGGGATGGGTGGAATGGAAACTTAGGTTTGGTTGAGATGTGGAGGGGCTGCCCTGCTGCTGTGGCACTGCTGAGGACACGGACATGGCAAAAAACGGGAGGGGGAACGCCACACTGGGTACATGCTGAGGTGTGGACAGAGGAGTCTGAGGACTACCAAGAGTAGACAGAGATGGCATGGCAGAAAGAGGAATCAGAGGCAGAGAGGGACGGTGGGGTGAATGTGAGTAATACGTGCTAGACATAGTGGATTCACTGCTGCTGTAGACAGATGGCAGAGTAGCTGGGGAGACGGGGGGAGGCTTGTGGCCCCCTGTTTGAATAACTGCATATGGTGAGGAAAACTGGGAAAGAAAAAGGGAAAATGATATAAAATGAACAAAGACAACCAATAGAAATAACATTCACACAGGCCCCTTATTTACTACTCAACCCTGCCACCTATTATAACATTTTATAGGAAGATTTGTTGTTGTCTTCTCTATGCTAACACAACACACCTGCATGCTGATCTGCAGGGGTAGAAGTGGGGAAGGAGCACTGGAGACTAAGTGTGGGAAACTGGTAGAGGTGTCAGGAGGACTCAGGTGGGAAGCAGGCTGCTCTGCAGATAACAGCTAAGGAAGGAAATGACACGTTTGGGGTTTTGTTGTTTTTACTTACTTACTTTTTTTTAACAGTATGAATCTAAAACTGGGAATTCAAACTAATAATTAAACGGTTTAACAGCTTCACTTTGTTACAAGTGAGCTGCAGGGCAGGCAGACTGTGATTCAGTTATTCTGCATGCTGCTCTACCTTGGGCAGGATAGCAGCTGGTTGGAGA
Source organism: Oreochromis aureus (assembly GCF_013358895.1). Lineage (NCBI taxonomy): Eukaryota > Metazoa > Chordata > Actinopteri > Cichliformes > Cichlidae > Oreochromis > Oreochromis aureus. The sequence goes on along the minus strand of NC_052946.1, from coordinate 20,965,208 downwards.
TGGCACTACAGTGAGGAGAGATAAATGTGAAGGAGACACAAACCACATGAACAGCTATTCACATCACACACATATACACAGATATGCAGTACAGTGCACATTGGCTCTTATAGGGAAAATCAGATACACTTTTTACCCACCTCACACACAGCACTAGACCTACTTGACTTAAAATGGCCAGCACCACCAAATCAAATGGCAGATTAACTTCCATTATTTTTTATATTACATGTCACATGACGAGGCCCTGAGAGTGAAGCATGCTAGGACAGGCAGCTGGGTGGGCTCCAGTGAGCGACTTTCAAACTGTCGCTTCATAATTCAGATTTTTGGGTCTCACTACAGATGTTGCCAGGGTCTTTTAGAGTCGGATGTATGCAGTACCTGCTCCTGGTTGGGCTGGGCAGTGATCTGTGTCTGTAGAGTTGGGCCTGCAGCTGGAAAGCACTGTCTGCTCTGGTTAGCGGCAGCGGCTGGCGTAGCTGGAGCAGAAACTGTCTGTCAGAAACACATAATGGGAGATCTCCTTTAGGGATATTAGAACTGTATAATATGTGTTTATATTTAATACAAAAAATGTGGCTCGCAGTTTAGTTTGTCAAAGCGTTTGTGGTCACTAGCAAGAAAATGGAGAGGGGTGTTTTTTAGCAGGTGGAATTGTTCATCAAGGGCAGTTAAAATGGAAACGGGAAGCGGCAGCATTTATCTATCATTGCCCATCCATCATGTTAAGAGAAGCGCTTTGAACAAATAATTTAGCACTTAATGTTGATTAAGCAGGAGCAAAAACTGGCTGCTAACATACTGGCCAGGGGAGAGAGGCAACTTGCAGGATCAGGAAAGATACAGCAGGCTGCTATGGCATTTCAGGCTACGCAAAGTCTTCTTCTCTAACCCACCAGAGAATCGGCTCTGTCTTTGCTGTGATGTGGTGATAACTGCAGGTTCCTAACCACATTCGGAGAACAGTAGAACGGAGCATCCAGGCTCTGGCTCTTGTCTTTATGCTCACTTACTGAAGAACAACAAACCCCAGCCTCCCCATGGTTGTGCAGTGGATGGTTAACACCTCTATCAGAGAGGGTGGGGGAGCTGGTCCTGCGACTGACAATGTGATGGAGACAGTAGTTGAGGAGCGTGAGATCTCCACCTTCATACAAACTCCGTGGGAACACAGTTTGTGAAGGTGGAGAAAGATGTGAAGGAGAAGCCGCCACAATGGGCTGACCATTTGATGATGGGGTAGTGGGCAGAGAAGGAGGAGACCTTGACTGATGAAGAGATGTGGGCGAACTTGGCTTGGAGGCTGGAGCAAACGGGGTGGATGTGGTGACAGTGCGTTTGTGTGTGTGTCCCAGTGATCCACCTCCTTTTGTCCTGTCCTTGCGGAGGAGAGACATGCAAGCTTTGCAGTGATGGTGAGGCCCTGGGCTGCGTGGGACACTTGGAGGCAGCTCTGCAGGAGGTTGTAAATTAAGGGGAAGGTGAGGTGAATCGAAATGACTTGCTGAGTCATGATGAGAGTGTTGATGGGGGAGCAAGAAAGGAGATAATAATGACGGCTTCTGGGCAAAGTTAGCATATAGGCAGTTTGTATCGTGCACTCGACTCTCTGTGCTATTTGCCGAAGACACTTCCTGTAACGGACACAAGCAGGGGAGTGGATTTGTTGTCTTAGTTAGCGATTGCGTCCTACACTGTACCATCTCAACCATGGAGGCGCTGCCACGCCTAAGACACATAGTACTTTCAGTGATGAGCAGGTTCTCATGGCATACAAAGGGATCACTGTAGTGACGCTGATGAGGTATCATTCCGAAAAAGAAAATAACATTTTAGTTATTTCAGAAAATGGCTTGAAAAATATAATTAAGGATATCAGAAGGAGAAATTACTTTATTACTTCATTTACTCACTGTTTGACACTGATAAGGCCCCTGGTGCAGTTGTGCTGCAGATTGTTGAAAGGTCCCAGGGTGCAGTTGGCCTGCGGTTTGCTGGTAAGCTCCTTGGTGTAACTGTGCAGATCCATGTGCGTAGCTGTCATGTGCGGCCTGTGCAGTGGACTGCTGGTAGGGCCCCTGGTGCAGCTGAGGGTCAGTCTGTGCAGGAGGACTGTAGATAATCTGAGTTGTGGTAACAGGCTCTTGAAGCGATTGGTAGGGGCCATTCTGCTGATTGTTTAGCTCATCTAATTGCATGGTGGAGCTCACTCCACTGTCAGCTGTAATAAGAGAGCATGTAAAAGATTATGATTCACCACGATGCTTTAAGCAGGAAGGACAGACACTCAAAAAGAGAGATGGGGTGTGGGAGACAGTGGAGTAGAATCTTAATAAAATTCAAATGCTAGATGATGTCACGTAATTTGGCATCACTCAGACACTGCAGCAGCCATATGTCTGATTCTCACTTAGGTTCGCTGAGCCTATTTTTAGCAACAGTCTGTCGTGTGTTTTAACCAGTGTTTGATTTTGTTGACCAATAATTTTTATTGTAGTTTTAGTCAATGACAGAAACAAGATGATAACAAATGCACGAGAAGAAAAACTATCATGACATGCGCCGCTACTTTTGTCAGCACATTTCATATGAGCGAGATGAAGATGTTCTGGAGAGACGAGATCCGATCAGCGCTAATTAAGTTGTGTAGAAAGGCAGGATCCAATCAGAAGTAATCTCCTTGTGCTGTAAGGTTATATACGCACATTTGATCTGAAAAACACGCAGGGAGGCTCAGCTAGCTCCCGTGCTTTTTCAGTATAACACAACAAAATATCACTTAGGAGGAAGAGAAAAGCAGGCATATGGACACATTTCTTATTTGATGTCATGGAAAATAAAATGCTTTGTAAACCATGTGGAGCAACTCTCACTGGTAAAAACACGACAAACTTTTACAATTTATATTTTAGTGAACTGAATAACTTATCATTTAATTAGCGATAATCTTGCAATACTGAATCAACTAAAACTGGCTCTTAAAATCAACACTGGTTTTAACTTTAGGTTTTGTGTTAATGGGCACATTCACATAATATTCTAATTTCAGTTTCTTACATGTGGTAGATGTGGCAGCAGGAAGGGTGCAGATCAGAGTCTGCTGCTCTGACTCTTGGTCTTCATAATCTGTAGTGGCTAATGTAGCTCCCTGTGGCATCCCTGTACTGGGAACCTGCAGGAGGTTCTGCTGAGTTTTCTTCACAGGTGTCTCGCTGTTTCCATTTGGTGAGACAGTCCGCTCCCTCCTCCATTTGATTAGAGCTACACGATCTCTGATGGACTTCCCAACGATCTTCACATCACAATCTAGGAAGAAACCTGAATCCACCTACGGGGGCACAGGCAAGATACTCACTGCAGCTCAGAACTACCCATCCTGCATTAACAGAAGTTTGCATGAAGAGCAAAAGATCAACTGATCAGTTGCCCTAGTTTAGGTCAAACTCACTTTTTACATCGAGGGCATGTAAAGACGTTTAACTAATCAATTAATAATTACTGTTATGTAATATGAATGGGCACATGGAGCTCTTTACCAACAGGAAAAACTCTAAAATTGATTAAAATACAATTGAAAATCTGAAATTTACGCCCTCCTTTTTCCAAAGCTCTCGAGTGGGCCCAACTGGAGTCTTTGCTGAGCTGATTCTTTCCCCCATGCCTTATGTTTGGCACCCCTGCTCTAGTTTTATGTAGACATAGTCCTGTGGTATCTGAAGCACTTTGCAGTACTGCAAACCAGTAACAAATTCCTTACATCGACCTACATCAGAAGATGTGTTCCAATGTAATGACTTCCATAACATTATTAGACACTTTGTATATCATTATGCTAATAGCCCAACAACTGAATAGAAACAGCAACCCCCCCCCCCCCAGTCAAACACAAAACTACTTTTGTTATGGTTAGAGTTTAAATTCATTTCCTCTCTATCAATCCATTAACCTAATCCCACTGGCTGGGCTGTAGGAAGAAGCCAGAGTACCCAGACACAGGGAGAACATACAAATTCTAGACAGAAAGGCTCCGGCCAGATGATGGATTCAAACCCAGGTCTTTCTTTGTTGCGAGGCAACATTTTAACAGACACCAATAAGAAACACGGACTGGCTCTCGCTATGAAGCAGTGCTGTTTGAAAACATACCATTTCTTGGGCAACAACTTCTGGGACCTCATGCACCAAGTCAAAGGTAAACTCAATGGCACCAGTGTCTTTGTATTTCCCCTTCAGTTTTTTAGGCTCTTCGACCCACAGCTTTAGAGCAATGGATGTTTTTTTCCCATCATCTTCTTCATTGAGCTCCACCCTCACACCCGTGTCCTCTGCAAAGAAGGCGTGATTCAGGAGGTCCTTGATGGAGTACCTGCAAGAAATACACGCACACTACAGACCTGCACTACATGTCACTGGCACAGTAAAACACAGAGGAGCACAAACTATGTCAGAGTCAAATAGTGGTACTGACGTCACTTTGCAGGAGGAGAAACAAAACAACGCAGTGTCAATTGGGTCAATCTCTACCCACATGGACAATGCGTCATAAGCCAGAGATAGAGGTTCTGGTCCAATTACCTTTCTTCCCATCTGTGACAGATGCACTCCCCGATTATTTCCTTAACTTCTGGGTCGCGGACTTTGCTGTAGCTGGCAGGTTTCACCCCCTGAAAAATATAATCCATGTCTTAGCTTACCAAATGACATTTTTTTTTTTTACACAGGAGGACTTGGAGAACAATCAAATAACAGAAGAAACTTCTGTCTGCATCTTATAAAACCATTAAATACAGAGTCTGTAAAATACATTATCTTCTGGACATATGAGCCCTGGGAATAAAGGTTTTCAAAAGAAATAGGAAAATTTTCATCTGCCAAATTAAAAGTCTCAGCATTAGATACATTAGGTAGATACTTTTGTCTATTATTACAGTAATTTAACTAAATTAGTCTGAGGTTTCCCAACCCCCCAGGGTCCTGTGCTCCTTGTGCTGCAGAACCAGCTAGAATCTTTATTTTTTTCTTCCAAGTTTGACCTGGAACACCACAAAAAATACAACAGTGCATCCATGCAGGCAAAAAAACTCCAACAAAATAAGCAAACCTAGATGTAAATTTGACTGTCTTTTGATCACTGCAAGTGTGCAGTACAAATCTGATATTGTGGCAGGCTTATAATGAACCCTTCATTCTAAATAAGAACAAAAAAATTGACATATAGCTTGGCCATTGTTGTAATCATAGACTGAAAGTTATTATAGCAGTGGAACGTGAACTCACGCTGGTCACTTTGCGGTAGATCTGAGCAGCATTTTGACATTCAGAGTAGGGATATTCAGATGTTGCCATCTCCAGCATACACATCCCAAAGGCGTAGACATCCACAGCCTCGTCATAGTGCTCCTCATACATCTCTGGAGCCATGAACTCTGGAGTGCCTGGAAAATTAATGCAAGAGAAGATGATAAACTACAAACTTTCTGATGGTTTAATTGAACTCCAGTGGCATCAACAGCAGAAACTGATCAGGCCTGGTAAATAGTGAAGAATTTTCTAAACATGACAGTAAAATATAGCAACTTTAAGGTGGTCAAAAAGCCAATAATAACCCCAAACAGAAGGCCACAATCTCTGTAACTCGCCACCAAGTAGGGTTAATGTTTTTTGGCCAATGGTCCAAAACACTCATTGTGTCACAGCTGGTTGGATCCAGTGACACATAGATCTTGAGATTTTAATGTGATTCTATACTTCATAGGAATGTTTGCTTTGTGAAATAAAAAACAGAACAGGTACAAAATCCCATACTTAGAAGGAACAAGTTCCCTTATTTTGGTTATGCAGTACACAGATTTACTGTTTTCGTTTACTCCCGCCGTGATCGTCAGTGTCATTTTTGGTACTGAGCACTACCTGCAGCAACAAATAACCCGCTGACACATTTTAGTGTGGGATTGGTGAGTGCAGTGAAATATTTTGCCAAAGATAAAAACAGAGCCAAGAATTCAAAGCAAAACTAGAGCGAATGTTTGACTTTGATGCATCAGGTAAAATAATCTCGACCCCTAACAGTGCCTGCACTGCGTTTACAGTTTCTTTCTGCACTGTGAAAATTCCCAAATCATTAAAACTGCATTTTTTCCAACTGCATGGTAACTAACCAATAACACTTTTAGCAAAAGAGGCTCTCTTTAGAGTCGCCAGGCCCAGGTCTCCGATTTTGACAGAGCCCGTAGGACCAGTGATGAAGATGTTGTCACACTTAAGGTCTCTGTGGATGATCGGAGGAGTTCTAGTGTGGAGGAAGTGGAGGCCTTTGAGAATTTGTCTGCACCAGCTTCTAAGAACTTTAGGCTTCATGACCTTAAAGCGCTTCAGATACCTGTTGGAAGATAAACAAATGTATATATTATTGTGGTGATAGAGAATTTCCAGTTGACAACAAGTAAAAACTGGCTTTTCAAACATGCTGAATGATAGTTGCTGAAATCACATTTAGAGATCTATCCCCAAGTAACCTCTGCATTTTTAAAATATACCCAGTTAGCTGTTTCTCTCTTGCTAATTGTTATTGCCTTCTCTAATGACTGTTCTTTTCTCAAACCAATTTCCTAATTGTGACTGCCTCAAAATCATTTTCTATTGTGTCCTACCCTCTATTTGGTATTCATTTATTTTGTTAATTACACTTTACGAAGAAAATCCACCCCCTTATTCACATAAATATATCTTTCAGCTTTTGGTTGGATTTCAGCCGTTGATTAGAATGACTAAAATTATGCCATTCAACAGCTTTGGAGAGCAAATTAAAATATAGCAAAAAAGACAAACAAAGGTTATGACAGGAAATATTTTTCTTTTGCCGCTCACGTTTTTAGTGTCCCTGAGGTCATCAGCTCTGTCACCAGAACAATACACTTTTTCCCTTTGACGGGTGATTCCCAGAAGTCATAAAATCGCACAATGTTGGGATGCTGGAGAGCCTTTAGCATTTCTGCTTCCTCTTTGAATCTCTGTCTCTCTGCTTTGGACAGTTTCCGTTCCTGAAAAATGAGGAAAGAAAATGTTTGGGGTTTTTTTTTTAACTATTATTTATACATCTATTTCTACACAGTATAAAGAAACAGTAGTAGTCTCTCTGTCTCTCTTTCTTTCTTTCTCTCTCTCTGTCTTTCTCTCCCCACCTCATTTCTTTATATTTTGCTTCCAATGAGCCAGACTTTCTTCTAACTTTTTAAAGTGGTCTCAAATAATAGTTCTCCAGGTTTCCTAAGGGATTTTCAGCCCAGTCCTTTTTTAAGAGGATTGTTTGCTTGTTTGTTTGTTAAGCCATGTAACACTGACCTATGAATCATTTAATCATAAAAAAGGCAACTCAGGGGACTAACTAGTAATGGGTCTACACATAAAAGACGACTTAGAAAAGAACCAATTTTGACTCGTGTCTTTAGGCACTTTAGCAGCCTGGGACAAAAATACCTATTTTGTGCCCATTTCTTTCATCAAATCTACAAAATAAATAACTAAAAAGACTGCCAAAGATAACACAGTTTGACAGACATAAAATGGTATCTTTTCTATTAGGTGAAAACTTTGCGTATCTCAGCATGTTGTGCAGTGTGTCCTTTACTTCACTTCACTGACAAGTGGAGGATAAAAGAAGAAGTTACAGGTCTCAAAACCTATCTACAACAGATGAATAGTGTCTGAAAGTCCTGTCTTTAAGAAATGGGAAAAATGGCAGCAAAGACCTGACAGGGGACCTGAGAGATGCATCTTCATTTGATCCATGTACTGTTCACAGATTCCTGAGAAAAAATGGCCTCAGTGGAAGGCCAGGAAATGGAAGGGAAACAGGGAGAAAAGGCTGAAGTATGCCAAATTACACAAGAACTGATGAATGATGATGAGAAAGGAGAGGTACAGCAGTGAGTACAGCCATCTGTGAAACACAGTGGAGGCTCTGTCATGGTTTGGGGCTGCAGCCAGTGGGGTTGATGGAATTTCCGTACCATCAGATTTTCTCCACCATGCAATATCACCTGGAATGCATCTCATTAGAAACAGCTTTATTTTCAACATGACAACTATTTCTTTGAAAGCAAACGCATATATAGATAAACACACGATGGAACACTATCTATAAGTCATGGATTGGCCTCCCCAGGGCAGTGTTGGGTGTAATGCGTTACTAAGTAACGCGTTACTGTAATTAAATTACTTTCCCACTGAAAAAGTAGAGTAACTAATTACTGTTCATTTTTAGGTATTTTAATTACAGTTACTTACAATGTACTTGCGTTACATTGTAAAATAATTAAACTCGCTGAATATCATTATTTAATTTCAATAATTTATCTTCTAAACGTAGAAGTAAACTCTGCCGCTTTAACATCGCTGTAGTGCAGCTGCACGTCATTTCGCGCCAGTTTGCTGCATGGTCGTATTCTAAAGTGGAAGATGTCGGACTCGGCTGAAGCGAGTGGCTAATGTTTTATGAAATGGACATACTCTTCACTTTTCTGAAACAAGCAGACAAGAATATTACAGTAATCTGTAAGTTATGTGCTGGGGAGAAAAAGCTATCGGCTGCTGTTAATAACACGAGTAATCTACTGACGCGCCTGACACGAGAGCATAGACGAACACTCCTGAGTGATTCTTGTTCATCATCCATGGATAACACCGCGGCAACTCCTGCTAAGCAGGCAAAACTTGATTTTACTTCAGCAGCACAGAAAGCGTCTGAAGGTGACCTTAAAAAAATGATTGCAGGCTACATTGTGGAAGACATGCTACCGCTGCACAGTGTAGAGTCTCCGTCTTTTAAAAAAATTATTTATTATTTAAAGAGTTTAGTTTCTATTGTTTGTCACTCAAGGTTTATAAGGATTTTAAGAAGTATTTAGTTAAATTACTTATTTGGCAATTAAGTTACTTTTCTGACACAGTAATTAGATAAGTATTTTAAATACAATATTGACTAAGTAATTAGTAATTAATTACTTTTTTAAAGTAACTTACCCAACACTGCCCCAGAGCCTGGACCTCAACATTATTGAAGCAGTGCGGGATCATGTTGACAGAGAACAGAACAAAAGGCAGAAACATCCAAAGAAGAGCTCTGAATGTCCTTCAAGAAGCCTGGAGAACTATACCTGAAGACTGCTTAAAGAAAATACAAGAACGCCTGCCTAAGAGAGTTCGGACGGTGCTGCAGAATAAAGGTGATCATACCAAACACTGACTTTCAAGCTCATTAGAAATGTACAGCCTCTGTTTTTGCCTTCCATAATGTATTTCCACTTCTGTTTGCAAATGTTTCAATAAGTCGCTGCACCTGTTTCTCATTTAGAACAGATATGCATTCTTCTCAGTTAGAGATGGTAATGGAACAAATATGATTCCTTTGAATATTCCCATTGCTTTATGATGAGACTCTGTTGCCTGTGGCTCGTGTTTATAGTGAAAGCAGCTTTGGCATTTTGAGTGGGTATACGTGGGGGTCTGAACCAATTACTCCCTTTATCACCACTGTGTAGAAAACACACAGCACTACAGCATTAGTGAAATCACATTTTCAAAAGACAGATGAGTAGAAGTCTTGTTTAATCTGTTGCTGTGATACAGAGACAGACACATCTGTCATGGCAGATAAACTTGAGCTTTAATCACATTTTTAATCATAAATGTCAAACATGCCTCTGGTAAATAATGCAACACAAAAAAACCCATTAAGACTTTATAACAGTGAGCTAAGATTTCTTTTTTTTTTTTCCTTTCAATCACAAAGCCCCAAAGCATAATGAAAATCTTTGATTTAGGAATTAAATTGTACAAATTTTGAATTTTACGTCTTTACTTATACAAGCCTGAGTGGGTTTGTGTATAATGGATCAATATTTTGGCCCCTGTCTTCCCTGAACTGTTGTATAAATAGTAAAACAGCTGACAGCAAACACCCTCCACATTTCAGTTTCTCTCTTGTCAGCACAGCACATGCAAATCAAAGGCTATGACAACGCCAAAAACTGCATGACCTCCAGGGTTTCTTTAGAGCCGTCTCCATAGACACGTTTCAGCAGAAACCATTCGGGTGCATTTGATGTTTCAAAGGCCAGGGGGTGCACAATAACCTGATGTACATCTCATGCTATTGATTATTGACAAATACCTGAGAATCAGATTTCCTGCAAAGCTCATAGTGATCTATACCGTGCTCGGTCTGAGGTGTCTTATATTACATGCAGCACTGTGAAGGATACAGATCCGGCTTTCTTTCATAACTCTGATTCTTATCGAGTACAAATATATTACAGTTTGCCTCATTTCCATATCTTCATTGTCCTTTTTAAAAAGCAATTTTTTTTACAAATTATTACAAGACACTTTGAGAGATAAGATCTCAGCAGGGTGTGGCACCAGGATTGTCTTAACTGAGACATAATTGTGCACAATGAAAAACTAAATAATAAATGATATTAAAAATAAAATATAATGTTGTGGACACAAGTCTGGAAATAATATAAACATACAGAAGTCTTGGTTTACTGTGTATCAAATACTTTGTATACTATCAGCTGTCCTTAGATGAACCCAGCCTTTCCCGTTTCTACTCTCATGGTGCAGAGGGCTGCATCAGCAAGACTCACTCTCCAGACACATCTGTGTGGTAACAGCAGAAGGGTATAAATCGCTGTTTGATATTCATTACTAAGCCATCAGACAAAATGTACAACTGTGAGACACACGCTTCAGTGTGGTAAAGTGCTTTGGCATTTTACTAAATTGTGTTAGGCAATTTGCTAATTTCGGGTAAACAACTCGGTCAGCAAATGTTTGATCGTAATTTTGCAGACAAGTAAGTAGCGAAACTGGCAGCCTGGTTTTCTCAACACCAGGAAAAAAGCTCCACTTCAAATACGATTCATTTCTAATTCATTTCTGATTTCTATGAGCATCGATGTTTTCTGCTGTCTCATTCTTAGTTCTACCTCCGTACGCACACAGTGTACAAACCACACAGGGCATTTGAGTTACAGCAGCTTTTTTTGTGAGTGAGCTACACAGACAGAGACACTCCGAAGGGCAAGGCCTCATCTCGAGGGACAGAATGGTTGAATCATCACTAGATCTCCCCTAAGAACCTGCTCAGACACCACGCAGATGCAAACACACACGCATAATGCACAAATACACTTACTGTAGAGCTCATCATACGTGACACACATTCAAAAAGCACACTCTGCTGTGAAATCCAGTTAATTATGTGTTTAAGTGCTTACAAAAATGCCCAGTGGTTGGATTCTCTTTTAACAAACAATGAACACTGAAGATATGGATAGGTGTACTGATGAGGATCAGAAAACCAAATGCGTTTCCTCCAGTATGAGGAATAAAGTTCATCTTGAACAGTAGTGACGCATTGGGGTACGGCCTGGGACAATCGCCATTCTCACTCTTCAAATGAGATGAAGACACGCTGAATAAAATGGTGGGCTACATCAGAACTTCATTTTCATCTACTGAATGCAAATAGAAGTACAATGTAACTACCACTTAATTCTATAAACCTTACAGAGCTAGGCTGTAATTTTTTCATTAGGGAGAAATTCAGTGAATTGTTGGGCCAGACTTGCTGAGATGTCTTCCTACACTTTCTGCAAGAGTATGAGGTGAAATGTTTTTCGTCTTATATGAAATAATTGTAATTACGATCATTTAAAGTACACAAAAGGTTTCTAAGATTATGATGAGATGGTGACTCATCATTTTGTGCACTGACCCCAACGAAATGTCTAAGTCCGCATGTAACGTGAAAGCCGATTCAGTGACTAAGCATACACCAAGAAGTAGTAGCTATTTAAGTTTAATGAAAAAGATCTGCTGGGAAAAACAAAGACACAATTTCATAATACTTAATTTTTAAAAATGTAACCTTATGCCTGCCCATAAATATGCAGACTGAAAAAGCTTAGCACAATTTGAGCCCTTAAAGGGCAGCCACTGTCTACAGGTCTGTCTGCAGACTAATCTGTATATCACATGGGCAGCATCTAAACTAATCATTAGATTACCACATACACAGATTAGTGATACAGCAAGCTGTCACTCATATGAAACACTGCCTTTACCCCTTGCTAAAATATATCCTTTAAGCAAATCTGACTAATTAAAGTGCCATTTCAGTTCATCTGCTGACATGGCTGAGTAGGTACAGATGAAATTCAATTCACTTAAGAGTCAATAATGTGCACAGGGGACAAGGAGGATACAGATTTCCTTCAAATGACATCTTTGTAATCTGAATCGGAAATGTGCTGTCACTTCAACTCGGTTTGGAAATAGCAACATCTAGGCTAAGAATTATAAAAATAAAAGCTTGTACACTGATTGCCGCATTGTAAAAAAGTGAAAAACGTGAAGTTTTTTTTTAATACATATATATGTGTGTGTGTGTGTGTTCACACATAAATCCTGTCATATGTATTGTAAATGCTTGTAACTTCAGCTTGGTTAATCAATCCCAGCTATATACAGAACCATGGCTGTGACCTGGCTGAGCTAATGAGGGAAAGAACCAAAGGCAACAATGTAACACAGCATCCACTGACCCTGCCTGAGAGTTTGGTACATGACTGGCATGTATATGGGTATTTATGTGTAATATAAAGATCTTTATAATTGTCTTGCTTTTTATTTTTAACCCTCAAATGAGTGAATGAAAAACAATAAATGATGCAGTAGAACTCTTATAGTCAGCTATGTGTGTTGGCTGATTGATGTTGGACCTCAGTGATTAGCGAACCCACCTGAAGCTCACACCAGGCCACTTCGACCCAGGTGTCGGTGTCGAGACCTTTATAGACAGTTTTGAAAGACCCCCTCCCCAGCTCGATGTCAAACTTGAGGAAGCGCCCTCCAGGCGAGGTGGCTACGGCCTTCATTCCGGGCTCCTCTTCGTTTTCGTCACTTCCTGCTTTACCTGTGACATCGGAGGGCACGACCTCTGCCTTGGGTTCGCTTTCGGTCCTGCCTCCCTTCTCGTCGTCCGCGTTCACGCTCTCTGTGGCCCTGTCTTTCAGGCCCACCTGGCACTCCGTGCTCGAGGTCTCCTGTAGGCGGGTCGCGTGCAGAACCCGCGCCCGACTCCGGTCAACGATGGTTCGCAGGTCGATGTTGAGTGCCGGGCTGCTGTTGACGAACTCCGGTGTGTCCACCGGCGGCTCTTCGGAGTCTGACATCCACTGACTCCGCCGAATAAACCTGTGGCGGACCGGCACCTGGTAGTCTGTGGAGGGGTATGAGCTGGGGTCACTTGCTCCACGCAGGGCTGTGTTTTGTATGTTGACATTGTGGTCTGTACCATTCTCATACACAGGCCTGCAAGCATTTGCATTAATGTCCGAGTCCAGATTAGGTGCTGAGGAAAACGTGGATCCCAGTGGCGGATCTTTGCTTGAATCCACCGAATCCATCCCGGTTACGCTGTCAAACACTCACCGGCGACATTGTTTCTGGAGGATGATGAGCCGCTCTCTCGTAACGGTGGAAGAGTTCGCTGCTTACCTGCAACACTCCAACACGGTGACGCAGTTCGCCAGTTCAGGGTGTATGGCCTTGGGTTTTTTGTTTGTTCGGGACACAAAACATCCCCCAAAAAATGTCCAGCCGGGAGGATGCGTGCATTGCTCCTTGCCACCTCACGCCCTGTGGTCCACCTTGCTGCAGTACAGCACAGAGCAAGGCGACCTAAGCCTGATGTCGCTGTCAGTTTAACCTATTAGCTCACGAAATCCGTTTCGACCACATTGCATAAGACCCAGCGCCTACTATAAAACTGTGATTTGTTCCGCAGACAAATAGCTGCTCTATAGGCCTACAGTGGACAGGCCGGGATGTTTAGACCGTGGCACGCACCGGCTCCTCCAAAGACACATCACGGGACAAGCAAGTGCGCGGCAGTCATCGAGAGGGACTCCGGTGGATGCAAATATACAGCAGGTGTTCCGGGTGAAAATGTGAATCAGCTCCGAGAAGTGTGACCTCAGCATAATTTCATCTATCCTCACACTCCGCACATACTTTTTCCTCTCCTGCGTCGTCCTGAAGCCGAGTGCAGGATGGACACGAGCGCTTATCAGATTATGCTCACTGCGGCACAGCTTGCCCCACGTCGTCGGAGCACACAGCTCTCAGCGCATCTGTCGTTCCAGCTGATAATACTGTTTTCTTCTTCAATTTCATCTCTTTCAGGTTTGGGGAAACTAGAACATTTCACGGCACAACCCACGCCCCTAGCAACAACACGTATCCAATAACTTGGCACGCTTTTAGGCGGCACCTTCACCCTCCCCGGACACAGGCTGTGTGGTCCACACTGCTGTCCGCCCTCATCGTGACGCGCTAAGCCTCCAATGGGAAGATGACTGAAAGCCTACCAACCAAGAGGCACGCTGTGGGTTACCGGATAACACGCACCGGACCCTGTTTTAACAGCAGACTCATCCGGATGGGTGACGTGCAGAGAGACCGACACATGAGAACATCTGGTGTATTTCTCGAAGAGCTATCATAGGTTTCAGTCCCCTTAGACGTTTTATTTGTGCTTACAGGATTTATCAACCACCTGATTTAGGGTTAAACGGGGTCTTTGTATCCATGTTGTGAAACAAAAATAAAAACAATTATAAAAATTAGGTTGAACTTAAGCCAGAAAGGTAGCATATATTAATACATATTTAACACATTTTCATATCATCTCTGTGACATAACTCTTATTATTTTCATGACATTAATAAACTACTAAGACCTGATGACAGTCTACATCACATGCCTTTAAAGTATTTAAACACATTTTATGGTGATATCTGAAGGATGTACAAAATCTGTTATTATCTTTATTTGAAAAAAAATAATATAATAATATATTTAGAATTTTAATTAGGGCATTTGGTATCATCAAAATTAATAAAAAATATATATATATATATATATATATATATATATATATATATATATATATATATATATATATATATATATATATATTGTCAGCACCTGGGGTACCAGAAGCTCAAAACAAGAGTCAGTATTGGATTAGCCGTTTGGCATTGGCAGGAAGACTTGACAAGTTTATCAAGGGCCCAGCCCACACACTTAACTGCTGCTCAACCCACAAATGCCTTTTCCTTACAAATGTGGCACCATTTAAAGGGAAATAAATAGGCTTTCCAACACTATAACAAATAAATAATTGACCAAAGTAGAGCAATAAGGTGGAAGCTCAGAGGAGGACATAACCAGTTTTTGAGACACCTGATCTGGGGCAAAATGATGACCCCCAATATCAGTTATGGTAACCAAGTATTGTGTAAGGCAGGGCTCTGAAGACGTGGAGCTCTGAGGTTTGGTTTCTCAACTGCTATCTTTTCCCCCTCATTTGTTTCTGTGATGGACTAATCTTGAAGAATCTGTCTTGATTTATTGATTTGGCTATAACTAGGAACCACTAAATTTGGATCTTATGTTATCTGAGTCATGCTGTGAACACATACGCTGAAGAATGTTTGCAGTTTTAAGGCCATCTTCAGATATGAACCACCTCCCTTTGGCTTGTGACATTTTTCTATTCTAAAATTTCTGTGTCATCTAAGTTGAATTGATAAAGACAGGAAAGGTACGGTTTAATGCACTTTCATAATAAATATTATTAACTACATAACAGAGTAAAAGAAGAAACCAAACCCTAACCTGATGCATGTGCTTCTGTTTGTATGTGAATACAACTCATCTCTGTCATCTCCTGACAGCTCTAGGTCTGACTCCTCCTCCACCATTGTGAGGAAAACCCTTTCTGCCTCAGTCTGCCCTCTGCTTCCTGAAATTTGAACACAAAATGTGAGGTCCCTACAAAGGACACTGAATAAAAGTTTTGTTTTAGAAGAGGTAAAAATCGATATAAATCTCTTAAATGCTAAAGCTAGGACTCTCGAATAAAGAAAACAATTTGATTTTAAGCAACAGAATCAAAATATTTGCAATTAATTATCACTTCCTTTTGGCCATAAAATGTGGAAGCTACAATTCCCGTCATTTAGATAGTCCATGTGCTCTGTTAGCCCAACTCCCAAAAATCTAGCACACAGTATAGTATCAGGGTTTCTTTCTTTTCTATTTTAAAGACTATACTGTGAAGGCATTTTAAAGTTCTCCACACCTGTCAACAGGAAAGTTGAGTTTAACTTTTTCTTTTTTATATAGAGTCGACTTTGTGAGACAAAGATCACCAGGGTGACGCTGGGAACAATGGGAATCAGTTGGTGGGTGGTAACAGGGGCTGTAAAGGCCCATAGATACAAATATTAAATAGTCCTGCCATCCTCACTGTGCCTTATGTAGCACTCACCCATCACCCAAAGTATGCTAGACATTTCAGCTGAAAGACCGGACTTGCTTTTTCTTACTTAATTTGATACTTAATTCGCAGTAAAAAGCAATCTTGCAACATTTAATCATCATCCACTGGTGACAAATATATGATGCTATGACATCATGTAGTGGGTGCTTTAGGAACTGTTTATTCCTGGAGTTTTACATAAAGTTATATCTAAGACAGTGTAGCACTTCAAAAACCAAAAATGAAAATAGTTCACATGTCAAACGCTAATTTTTAATAAATTCTTTGTCTCGTTTCCTTAGATAATCATATGAATCCAACTTGTTACGCTCCACATTTACGCCTGCTCGCTCACAGGTTCTGTGCCCCACAGAGCCAAAGTATACAATCGATCTCCAACACCTCAAACTATTCTAACGTACCCGTTTACGTTATTTATCCTTACATTTTATTGGCAGTTTGCACACCATTTACACTTTTTTTATTTTTGTTTTGGTTCAAAAGAGAGTGAGCTGCTCTCAATGGACAGCCTTGGATATAAATATAATATGAGTGAAAAAGAAGAGTCAGTTCATCCAAGTCCAATTCTGTTCTTTGTTTTAAGGGTAATACAGTGTTATCACACTAGATGGCAGTAAAGTCATGCTTCAACCGTCTGTCAACGAATGAGTGTGGCAATAATCCAAATAAAATTCCCATTTATACATTACATTACATGTGTTACTTTAAGTGTGTTGTACTAACCATATATCGTATAGTGATACCCAGCCCTCCTCACAGTTCTGCTATCAGTCCCCCGCTTTTCTCAGGACAGCCGCCCTCTTATTTTAGGGGCGGTAGTCTGAAGCTATTCGTCCTCCTTCCTCCTCACATATTTATTCATTGTCCAAGCCTGTAACTACCGAGTACAGCTGCGGCTTTTCACAGTCCCACAGGGGAGCTACATGAACATCCTGTTCGACAGACATTAACAAATAATGGCTACTGAAAACTTCGAACTGACCGGCGATGCGGACAAAAACGGCGAGGCAGAGGTAAGGACTGCCAACAAATTCTTGTTTAGCAATATTAAGCCCCCACTAATATCCTGCTCAGGCTCAGCCAAGCGCACATTCCCACAGAAATAACTCCCAGTTTGTGACAGTGTGGGATATTCCCGGCTTACACGGGGTTTTTCCATCCATTTCTCTCATCTGTTCACTCCACTCCTCCTCATATTGTCGCTTGATGTAGACCAGAGCGACTGAACTTGTGTCATTCAGAGTATTAGAAATGTAGTGGAGCTAACTGTAGCCAGTTAGCTGGGGTTTGCTTTAGTTTGCCTCTAATTCCAAGACTAATTTGAACATTTTCTAACATTTTCCACTTGGTTTTGTGGTGTGAGAGAGAGTCCATCTGCTGTTGTGCAAAGGCTCAGTTTACTCTAGATGATATATGAGGACGGGGTTTAAGCTTTGTTCTGTGGAGGATCAGGTGGATCAGCTCACCCAAAATCAGTAATAACATGTAACTAAGTGCATTTGCTCAAATAATACATCTTTAGGCAAGGCAAGGCAAGGCAAATTTATTTATATAGCACAATTCAACAACAAGGTGATTCAAAGTGCTTTACAGAGACATTAAAAACAAAATAGATAAAAAGCATGATTTAAAATTGATTAAGACAAGCAAACAAACAAACAAACAAACAAACAAAACAGTAGATAAAATCAGTAGTTAGAATGTAAGTTTTGGAATTTAAGCTTAAAAGTGTGGATTTGGTGCTTTATTCAAAAGCAGCAGAGAACAGGTGAGTCTTCAACCTGGATTTAAATAAACTGAGTGTTTCAGCTGATCTGAGGCTTTCTGGGAGTTTGTTCCAGATATATGGAGCATAAAAGCTGAATGCAGCTTCTCCGT
The DNA here is from genome assembly GCF_013358895.1 of Oreochromis aureus. Lineage (NCBI taxonomy): Eukaryota > Metazoa > Chordata > Actinopteri > Cichliformes > Cichlidae > Oreochromis > Oreochromis aureus. Next base: position 20,946,910 of record NC_052946.1, on the reverse strand, counting down.
GTCTGGTTCTGACTCTGGGAACTGATAAAAGACTGGATCCAGATGACCTGAGAGATCTGGAAGGTTCATACTGGGTCAGGAGGTCACTGATGTATTTTGGTCCTAAACCATTCAGAGCTTTATAGACCAGCATCAGAACTTTAAAGTCTATCCTCTGACGGACAGGCAGCCAGTGCAAAGACCTCAGAGCTGGACTGATGTGGTCCACTTTTTGGTCTTAGTGAGGACTCGAGCAGCAGAGTTCTGAATGAGCTGTAGTTGTCTGACTGATTTTTAGGTAGACCTGTAAAGATGCTGTTACAGTAATCAAGCCTACTGAAAATGAATGCATGGACTAGTTTTTCCCGGTCCTGTTGAGACATCAGATCTTTTATCCTTGAAATATTCTTGAGGTGATAGTAAGCTGATTTTGTTATTGTCTTAATGTGTTTTTCTAAGTTTAGGTCTGCATCCATCACTACACCCAAATTTCTCGCCTGGTTTGTGGTTTTAGGTGTATAGATTGAAGTTCTCTGGTGACCTGTAATCGCTTTTTCTTTGGCACCAAAGACTATTACTTCTGTTTTGTTTTTGTTTAGCTGGAGAAAATTGTGGCACAGCCAGTCATTAATTTCCTCAATGCATTTACCAAGAGCCTGTACAGGGCCTCGGTCTCCTGGTGACATTGTGATATATATCTGTGTGTCATCTGCATAGCTGTGATAGTTTATTTTGTTGTTCTTTATAATCTGTGCCAGTGGGAGCATGTAAATGTTAAACAGAAGGGGTCCCAGGATGGAACCTTGGGGAACTCCGCATGTGATACTTGTCTGCTCAGATGTGAAGTTACCTATTGATACAAAGTATTTCCTGTTTTCTAAGTATGTTTAGAACCAGTTTAGTACAGTTCCTGAAAGACCTGCCCAGTTCTCCAGTCGTTTGAGTAATATGTTGTGGTCAACTGTGTCAAATGCTGCACTGAGATCCAGTAAAACTAAGACTGACATTTTTCCACTGTCTGTATTCAGACATATGTCATTAAACACTTTGGTCAGAGCGGTTTCAGTGCTGTGGTTCTGTCTAAAACCTGACTGGAAGGCATCATAGCAGTTATTCTGTGTTAAGAAGTAATTGAGCTGTTGAGAAACTGCTTTTTCAATGATCTTACTTAAAAATGGGAGATTTGAGATCGGCCTGTAGTTATTCATTTGTGTCTTGTCAAGATTGTCCTTTTTCAGTATAGGTTTAATTACAGCAGTTTTTAGTGGCTCTGGAAACACACCTGATATTAAAGAAAAGTTTACTATCTGTAACAGGTCTGACTCCAAAGTCTTTGAGACCTTTTTGAAAAAACTTGTTGGCAGGACATCCAAACAGCAAGAGGAGGAGTTCAGTTGACCTAAGATGTCCTCCAGGTCTTTGCTGTTAATAGGGTGAAACTGGTTCATGGTATTTAAACAGTTTTTCGGTGGACACAGTACATATCCTGGATCTGCTGTTGATGTACTAATTGCTTGTCTAATCTTTTGGATTTTTTCTGTGAAGAATTTGGCAAAGTCATTGCAGGCCATGGTCGAATGAAGTTCAGCTGCCACTGAACATGCCACTTTAACATGTCTTTGTGTCTGTGGTCTGAGATCAGTAGGAGCTTTATTTAAATGAGATGTTTAGAGTTATCTATGACATTAAAGTAACTGACATTTTGTGTTTTATCAAAACTTACAAGGTGTCACTTGCATGGGAATAAACTGCAGGATGACCTCAGCCGATGAGTGCAATGGAAAGCTACAATACAATACAATAAGTGTTGTGGGGTACACTGCTTATTCTGCCATAGCAGTCCACAGGAAAGACTCTGAACAAGGACGCAATGGGTAATCCAAACCAAAGGCAGAGAAAACCAATCATTAATGATTGACAGGCTCTTTTGAGTTGTACCAAAATTATTAGGTTACTTGATTAACTGAATCCTATAATCAGTTTGTTACCACCACTATTAAATTGCTATTAGCTATAAATTTGATTAGTCATAATTTGAGTCACATTAATTGCATTCCCAAGTTGTCAGTAATAATTCGAAGTAATAATGATCAAGTCTGAGTAAAAGATATACACAGACAGAGGTCTCACGTAACAGCTCCTGTGCTCCTTAGACTGCATAGTACATAGAGCTTGATTTAATATTAACCACAGACATTATATAAAACAGGAAGGGTAGCCAAAGGTCCTTCATTCCCATAGTAGTTTGGGTTATGGTGGCCTTTGGTTAGCTACACAATAAAAAACCACATCACACAACAGTCAAAGACTAAACACAATATTACAAGCTGATCATCCAGATTGCCCCATTAATGTTAGTGTTATGATTTCTAATCTTTACTAGTTATAGGCTTTCTTTTGATATGTGAAATAAAATAATACAGCTGATAGATGACGTGATCATATAAATAATGCAGCTAGTGCAGTTTCATCTGAAGATCAGGGCCATTCAACTGGTTTGTCAGATGGCACTGCAAGTGTCACACACAGACTAAAATATGCAGATGTTTTGATGATATTAATGATATTTAATGGATGAAATCCCCGAAAATTCGTTGCAGTTTTACATGATAGGTGTTGTAACCATTTTGGAAATAGGACTGTAATTAGTTGCCCTCCTACTTTTTCCCTAGAAGGAAGATGATTATCACATGTGGTGAACACTGTAATGTTTCATCTTCCACTGTAAATGAAAAATAACTAGGTCACATGTTTAAAAATAAGTTGAGTTGTAGGTTTTCAGTATGAAACGTAGCACTATCAACTTTATCTGGAAAACCTCAGTGAAAAATAGCAAAGACTAAACAAAGAAAGAGTAACTCAGAGAGAGAGAGAGCACCAGTTAGGAGTTTAAGTATATAGTGGGTGAAAGCTGGTGACTCTCAATTCTACCTCATAAGTATGTTTTTCTCCTTCTGTGGCCGGGCAGGTTTTCATGGCTGCAGTCAGAGTGAACCTTAAGCGTATAATGTTGCCAACCAGGGCACAAGGTTGGTGTTGTTGGGCAGTTAAACCTCCACCCAGCTGAAACTTTGAGCAATTTGTATGAGAATCTCATAAGGAGAAACTGGGGTTTCAGCAGTGACCATAGTTTCCTGTGATGAAAAGTTTGTATTTTTTTTAAGTAAGCACACTTGCAGTTAAGTTGGAAGAGAAACGGAAGATAACTACTACTTTTTTTCTGTCTTTTTTATTTCTTTCTGTTTAGTGTTGAATAAATAATCTTGAGTGTCTCACAGTAATCAAACATGTAATCCTGATAGTGGGATAAGTGTGATGATTTCACCCTTTATGATTTCAAATGTATGTTCTAACAAATACTTATTCATGAGATATTAATAAGCGTCTTCACTCACTTTCCCTCCTGTGTTTGGATAGAGGTCATTGTGGTGTTTTTGTGACCTGGTCACTTTGGAAAAAAAAAAAAAAGAAGAAATAAGAGGATGTGTGTTATTTTTGACCTTTGGCCCAAATCCAACTCCTTGACCTTCTACATGATGAGTGTTCCTGTTCAGCTTAAATACTTTCACTTCCATTAATATCTTCCACATCATTTCTCAGGTTCAGCATGTGACATGTTGCCTTTTTGAAACAACACCCAGCCATGGACAATGCACCATATTGCTAAAGACATTCAGCGAGATTTGAGAAGTCATGTGTTGACTGAAGCAGGCGATAAATAAACTCTGCGTTGTTTAGAATAGAATAGAATAGAATAGAATAGAATGCCTTTATTGTCACTATACAGTTGTACAATGAGATACAGAGCATCTCCTACTCAGTGCAAACATGCTGGGGGGGGGGTTACAGTTCTGCAGCGCTATATACATATGGACAGTATTAACATAGGGAAAAAGATATATATATATAAAATGTACAAATATACAAGCCGGTTTTAAAAAAAGTAATATGTAATAAATAGTGTTGTGTATATACAGTTGGGTTATTGCACATAGAATTGGTATTGCACAGTGGTGGTCCATAGAGGAAAAAAAAAAAATTGGGGGCTGTGTTATTGGTGCATGTGTGAGTTCAGGGTGGTTATCGCTTTGGGGAAGAAACTGTTTTTGAGTCTGTGGGTTTTTGTGCTGATGCACCTGTAGCGCTTCCCTGAGGGAAGCAGGCTGAACATGTTGAAACCAGGGTGGGAGCTGTCCTTGATAATGTTTGCTGCTCTGCTGAGGCAGCGGGAGGAATAAATGTCCATCAGGGAGGGGAAAGGGCAGCCGATGATCTTTTGTGCTGTCTTGACCACACTCTGAAGCCTCACTCTATCTGCCTTGGTGCAGCTGCCGTACCATACCGTGATGCAGTAGGTTAGCAGGCTCTCAATGGACGAGCGGTAGAAGGTCAGCAGCAGGTTGGAGTTCAGCTTGTACTTCCTGAGGACTCTCAGGAAGTGCAGCCGCTGTTGGGCCTTCTTGACGACTGCTGAGATGTTGTCTGTCCAGGAGATGTCAGCAGAGATGAGGACACCAAGGAACCGGAAGGTGTGGACCCTCTCCACACATTCCCCGTTGATGTAAAAGGGGGCTAAGTCAGTGCTGTGTCTCCTGAAGTCAACAATGAGCTCTTTGGTTTTCTTAGTGTTCAGTGCCAGGTTGTTTTCTGAACACCAGGCTGCCAGCTTCAGGACTTCCTCTCTGTAGTCTGCCTCGTCTCCCTTTGAGATGAGTCCGATTACCGTGGTGTCATCAGCAAACTTGATGATGAGAGTGTTGTTGTGGGTCGAACTGCAGTCGTGGGTGTAGAGAGAATACAGGAGGGGGCTCAGCACACAGCCCTGTGGGGAGCCGGTGCTCAGTGTGCGAGTGGAGGAGAGATGAGGGCCGAGTCTTACAGTCTGGGGCCGGTTTGTGAGAAAGTCTTTTATCCAGGCACATGTGAGAGGAGGGAGGCCAAGAGTGACCAGTTTGGTGATGAGGATGTCCGGGATGATTGTATTAAAGGCTGAGCTGTAGTCCACGAAGAGCATTTGGACGTAGCTCTGCCGCTGCTCTAGGTGACTCAGCACAGTGTGGAGGGCTTGTCTTATGTGGAACTTTGACAAAAAAATCCCGTTTCTGCTGGATTATTTTTGTCATTTATAGTTCAGAGCTGACAAAAGCAGAATACAAAAGAAATTCATTCTTAATCATGACATGTTCTAGGGAAACCAAAACTGTAAAGTCAGCCAGTTACATTTTGAATTAAATTCCATTGTGATGGCAGCAGCAGAGGACTTCTCCCTCTTCTGTATATTAAAGTAACCTTGTAAATACCCCAGTTTATGCAACAGGACAAGATCACTGTGCTTTTTAGTGAAATTGTGCAAAACAAGTACTACATTAAAGTGTGTTTATTGTGATTTAATTTAATAATTACTAAACCAGTAACTTACCTGCATGTATTAATGTTTTGAGCTTTATCGGGAGTAGAGCTGTTAAATGTGATTGTGTGTAATATTCGCTGTCTTTGTTATACTGATGTTGGGGTTTGTGTTTGTGTTCAGGTCCCGCGGCGGGGCCATGAGAGGCGGCTACACAGATCCCTGAATATGAACCACTATGCCAATAAGAAGAGTGCAGCAGAAAGCATGCTGGATGTAGCTCTGCTCATGGCTAATGCCTCCCAGCTGAAGGCAGTGATGCAGCAAGGACCAAGCTTCACCTTTTATGTGCCCCTCATTATTCTCATTAGCATCTCTCTCACTCTGCAAATCCTAGTCGGAGTTTTGCTAATTTTCATAGGTAAGTCTGGAGGTTGTTGCCAGATTTCCATTTGGTTAACTTTGTTTGTTTTTTACAGTTTTGTTTTTACAGTTTTTTGGGTGTTTTTGACTTTAAACCATTTTCAAAATCAAAATATGAGCCTATAGAATTTTTTAACTCAGTGTAAACCATAATTTTATTATCTTTACTACTTTAAATACTTATACTTTGTATAAAGTGATAAATAGGTATTATTCGCTGTGTTCATAAATGCAATTTAAAAGTTAGTTTTTCTTAGTCTCTGTCTGATCTCACTAATATATATTTATTGTCAGCTACATGAAGTCTAAAGTTTAAAAGCATGCACTATAAGGTAAAGGTCATGAATAAATTGTGAACAAATGTCATTTTAGATTGTTAAACTTTTCAACAAGAATTCTCAGGAAATCAAAAATGTGTGACCTTTTTTTCCCTACATCTTTTCTTAAACCTTATATGATAATATTTTTAACTGGAACCTCATTAAAGGCTTACAGGATAAAGTTTCTTTACAGTGACCCACCCACTGACCTGAATGCCAAACTCTTATCTTAAGCTAACAGACAATACTGTTGTGATAGACCTTCTGTCACCTAGTTTATATCATATCTTTCAGTAATAATGTGACAGAAAACTGTGCATTGCCCCCATGTGGGGAAATGAGGTAGTTCCTAGTGACTGTGCACAAATAGTAATGATGACTAATGTTTCCATGCATCCATCCTCATGTTAATGTTTTGCTTCTTCTTTTTAGTTAAGTGGAATCTAAACGATCAAAGAAATCACTACAGATTGGACATTTTGGAGAATGTGACCACAGCTTTCGTCTTTATCATAGTGGTTATCAACGTCTTCATTACAGCCTTCGGTGTCCAGCAGCCCAGCTCGAGCGGTTGATTGTGTTTTAAAAGGCTTTCAATCTCTGCTGATCAATTCAGTAAAGGCAGGACACCCAGACAGGGAGAGACAAGACATTTATTCACCAAACTGGCTGGCATGCAGGTGTATTTGCTTTTCTGTAATTCAACCTATCAGGTCTCAGGAGAACCAGCGAACTCAGAGAATCAAGTTACAGTATATTGTCTGCTGTGTGTGTGTGTGTGTGTGTGTGTGTGTGTGTGTGTGTGTGTGTGTGTGTGTGTGTGTGTGTGTGAAAAGGAGTTCCTTGCTTCTCAGACGATGGCCAGTCATGCACAACTTGTGTTGATCAGTTCTTATTTCATGTGGCTGTTAAATAGTCTGTTACATCTTCTCATGCTCAGGTTACTGATGCAAATAAATAATTGTCTGTCTGCATAAAACAAACATCAGGAGCAATAGTCAGTCACAATCACTGTGAAGGTTTCCCAAACAACATAATAGAAGAACACCTGCTTTTATTTTGAAGTTCTTAAACAGCTTAGTATGCCTTTATGTTTTTTGAAAAGAACAAAACAAACAAAAAACACAAGCACTACAACAGAATCCAAAGAAAATTAACCATGGTGAGTGTATCATGATTCATCCTGTGTTGCTGCTGCATGAGGTATATATATATATATATATATATATATATATATATATATATATATATATATATATATATATATATATATATAACAGCTTTACTATTCTAATAATTTTTACAGTGAACCTAAACTGCTTTATTTTTTAAAGAGCTATGCAAAATCTTTTGAAAGAAAAAATGCAACCTCCTAGCATACACCATCTCATTGTTGACCCACCTACGGTTAAGAGTTTTTGGTTTGGTTGTGTCCACCACATTTCTTATAGAACTTTCACCTGAATGACAGAACCCAAATTAACCAAAAAGAAAAAAAAAGAAAAGATGTATTACACCTCATCATCAGTGGTTAAAATAAAACCAAACCCTAACTCATGATGGGTTACCGGTGACCTGGTGGATATTAACAGGTTAAACTTAGTTCCTTGCCTATGTTTGTTTCTCTGTTTGTTACTTATGAATTATATGGTTACTTTAAGACTTTTTTAAATTCATTTTTTAAAGGATCATTTTTCTTATCTTTTAATAATCTCGTATTATACACTGCCTATTTTAAAACAATTTGTTATACAAAATAAAATTACAAAACCATCAAGTTGAGTGGGGTTTTTTTTGTTACTGGTTTATTGTGCGAAGACAAAAGTCAGTTTTACAAAATGATGGCATTCCCACGTGTAAGGCACCGTGCACACAAATCATGTCAAACTTTCTGGCTTTATGTTAATTAATCTTCACCACAAGTCAAATGTTTATGTTTAGAGGTTGATTACAAGGCACAAACACAAAAATCATTTAAACTACAATTTGCCATAATATTAGCATCTGACATCCTGAGAATTGACCTTCAAACCATGAAGAAGGTTTAAGCACCATTACCAGTATATCTTGTGTGCGTTTTTACAAAAAATACTATGAAGTTGTATTTGTTTCAACATTTGGTGCAAGTTAATTTATTGCTAGACTGTATTTAAAATAGGCAGGAGACGCACAGTATGAACAACAAGACAAAAATATCCATACTATATTGATACAATATTTATTTATGACTGTAGTAAACTAAATGTAACTACTTCAGTGAGAAGCTTGACGCCAGGTTTTCAGTGCATTCAGTGATAAGCCAAACGAGGACAATGAAACAGCGGAAACAAAGAGTATGCCAGATTTCCGTTCTTCGGCTGCACGGTGAAAAAGAGGGCGTGGTAAGTGACACAGAGTCAGCTAAATAGTAACGGGAAGTTTAATGACAGCAGTTAAAAATAAGAAAAAAATATGGTTAGAGATGCCACGAAGTAGGTGGCAATGCCTTAACCGTATGTGTGTTGCAGGCCACTAGGGCCAATTCCATCCTTGTCAAGGGGAGTGCTAACCTTCTCTCCTTTCATACAACACGCCTTCTGATAGGCAGGTCGTCGTCATATATACCCGCGAGGACACAGCTTGGTTTCACTCACGGTGTGAAGTCCGGATTTTCTTGTAATCATAAACTTCGAATTTCCCTGGTAACCTTCAAACCAGTAGTTCACCATTTATGTTTTCTCTGTTTTCAGTTTCATTCGATATGTATGTGTTTTGAATAGATTGCAACTCTACCCACAGTCGAAGGAGTTTGCAAAGAAAAGCGTCTGGACTTCTTTAAGTTGCTTGAAGACGTTTCACCTCTCATCCGAGAAGTCCAGACGCTTTTCTTTGCAAACTCCTTCGACTACGATGACCTGGATGACTGAGAACCTTCACAGACAACTCTACCCATAGTACACTGCGGCAGGAGGCCATCCTCGCATTGGTAGATGCGGTCACGTGATTGTAACATTCGCTATAAACTCGTTGAAAACATTACTTTTATGGATGTGACTTGTCCCATGTGGTATTGGGTTGTTCACACACTTAATATCTTTTATTTATATTGTGAGCAGCGGAATTTGGGGCAGTTCTTATGAAACAGACGTAAGTTTACTGATGTAGCTCTTCTTTTAACCACAAGATGGCAGCCAGGGGCTGTTCTTGACTTAACTGTAGGGCTTAAAACTAGTTCTTAAAAAAAATAACTCAAACCATTAACTTAAAAAGTTCTCATCACCAAAATGTTCTTAACAAATCATAGATTAAAATCAAGAACCACCCCATTATTTAGTTTTTAAATTTCTCCGTTTGATAAAAGTAATAATCAAAGTAAGTTGGGTTGTTAGGGAAAAAAATGTTTCAAACTGGTTTTGTGGAAGAATTCAGCAGCACAAATCCTCCATTTCATTTTCCTAAACTAGTTTTAACCTCAACTGCATTAATCCCTCAAAACCATTTAAAATGGATACTTTCAATTGCAAAGTACCAAATGCAAACAAGCAAAATAAAAGTATATATAAATTACACTGTGTACAAAATTACCTTTAAACCCTTGAAAATATATAGTGTGTTGTGATTTGGTATAAGCAGCAGGAGAACCACTGAAGAAGATTCACATTACTTTGTGAGGCTTTCCTCAGTGTACCATATAAGAACTTCTTGAGCTTTTCTTTTCAGTCCAAGAGCAGCCATCCCGAGTGCCCGGCTTCCTCCTGTCACTTTAGCTTCTACACAATAAGAAAGAAATAAAAATGACCTCTGGAAAAGGTGAAAATTGGTTTCACAGAATTAAAATGAGCATTTTGATAATCCTGACAATATACTGCAACAGTAAGATGAAGTCATGTGAAAAATCTGGGAGAAAAAAAAATTACCACTGTAGTAATAGAAGAAAGCCATTCCCACTACAAAAGTGAAACAGCCCATAAAGAAGAAGGGACCTGGAAAACAGGAAGCACATAAAAAAAATTAGGTATCATGTCAGTGCTAAATAGTTAGACGTTTTGGCTTGGATAGTTTTGTCACAGTTTTGAACGTTATTTTTTAAACATTTGGAAAGCCCTCACAGCTTAAAAGCAGCATCACTGTTTATGTTTTATAGTTTTGTTTCTTAATTATATACATAAATAAATTACACTGTATATTACATGGCACACATGCAGGCACTAATTCTTTACCCTCCCTCCAAATCTTACCTCTGTCATTCAAAGCATGTCTCTGTTTGATGACCTGTGGAAGTTTGAGCGGATCCAAGGAATCTGGAAGCAGGGTGGAATAAAATGTAAAATATGCCTAAATATATGACCACAATTACTCCCATAACCTCCAAAAAAGCTGATATGTATGAAAATGGTATGATATGAGTAAAGGCAATTTCAAAGACAAACCTCTGAGGTGAAGCCTTGTAGGCAAACTGTAGTAGACCTCCTCGACATGCAAGTGAAGAGCCCTGTAAAATTCCCTGCATGCTTCCTCTCCTTTCCCTTGTAGGTGTGTCAAGAGCTCACCCAGTCGAACACTTGTAGGTACATCCAAGTTTCGGAACTGGACAACAGTTAACAACAGATATTATTTGTTAATCTTACACAGAAATCATTCACTATAGTGTTTTAACCTCAGGATTATCTGAACCATGAATCTTTCCAGGTGTCTGTGTAGAAATACTTTCCCTTGAAGCGATGGTACATAAATAAATACATTTATTACTGGAATTTAAACTGGTCTATGTAAGTGTGCCTGCTGAAATACAATTTTAAAGGCACTTGACAGTGCTTGAGCATTTTAATTGTATGCAGATTCACTCTTTTCTTTCTTTTACTCCTGTTATCCCATTGACTATGGTTACACTTTCAGATTGAGGTTCTGAAAATCTGCAATCACTACAATTATAGCAACTCTCCAAAACCACTTTCTTCTTCTTTTTAAACCACAGGCCTGACAACTTTCTTATAACTGAGCATGAACAAAAAACGTGACATATTTTCAATCAGTGAACACTTTAATGATCTTTGAACACAACAGTTTTAACCAGACATGAACACCTCCATGTATATATCACAGTAAGGAAAGATGAAACTGTGATACGGGTATGCAGATGTTTCAATAGTGGTTTTGGTCTGTGTTTCAATATTGTTACACCCCTAGCAACCACTGTATAAACCATAGCAGCTACCATAAACAGCTATAGCGAAACCAAATGCTGCACGCAAGTGATCAAACTTGTAATAACAGCATAGTTTATATGTGAGCTCATGGCCATTCTGTTGCTGTTTGACTGGTTTTATTATGCACTTGCAACTACACTAATAAACACTGCAGTTTATTTCTGAAGTAGTACAACTTAGATTTTTTTTTAACATTGTTTTACTTGAATGCTATTCTGTTGCGCCACTGTCAGTATGCCTCAGACACAGTAAATGGCTGCTGAGGATGACTCACTTTGGTTGCCTCCTTGTCAGTGAGGATCTGCGGGTAGATTCTGTTGAGCTGCAGGATGAGTTTATCCACGACTTCTGTGTCCAGTTTCGGGTCATGTTTGAGGAAGGTGCTGTCCTCTGTGAGCTGCTCACAAAAACTGTCTGTCGGTGTAAACGGAGGCGTTAAAACCAATTCGGTATATGTGCAGTTGTTTGACAACAGGCTAGCACTTTCTTTGGAAGGGTACGTAAGTATGCAGTGGTTTACTCATAGAAAAGAAACTTTAAAGCCAGTTATTTTTTTTCTCTCGAAACTTTAGCAAGTGTGGAGTATGAGGCGTGCGAAAATGGAATGTGGCCGTACACACGTTTTTGTCAAACGTGTAAGTTAAGAAACTTTTCAAAGTCCCGAACATGACTTGGAATGAGACGTTACATTATCTTTGGCAAAGCGCAAACTTCAGCTTGCCACTGCTGTCGTAATATTGGTCACTCCGAGCTAATGGGGTCATATTATAGCAAAACTGAGGGCTAGATATTGTAGAATAAGCGTTATTTGTTATTTTAGGTAAAGAAATACACAAACCTCCCATTGCAGAGTCCCCTGTGCCCTGTTTTTGGACACGCCCGCTGACGTCATCCCGCCGGCAGGGATGGGCTTACGTCAACGTCTCCCACTAAGGAAAAAGAACCCTTTTCAGTGCAAAGACCCCCTAACAACCAACTTTATACAATGTAGCTATAGCTGTAACTAATTAGAACTGTAACAATTTTATTTGGATCTATTTGTATCATAACCGATGTATATTTTTTATGTCTATACACAAGTGCAAAATGAGAGCTTTATTTAAAACCACTTTTGAGTTGTCTAGTTTCACTTAATGTAATAGCGTACATAATGTTGCTAATGTTAGATGCGATATAGTCAATCACTGACCAATGAGTCATTCAAGCATAAAATGCGTATCCGAACTCAAGGGATGAAGCAGCATTGTGTTTACACATAACATGCAAAATAACCAATTTTAAATAGTATTTTTAGGCACTTATCTACTAGCTGGAAAAAAAAAAAACACAAACACATTATTTGTTTCCATTTCTTCTGGTAAATATAAGAAAAATGCAGAAGATAAGTGTGACAACCACAAAATACCATTTTCACACCAACATGTGATTCCCAAAGAGCTATTAGCTGAAAACTTGGCATATCTGAGCATGGTGTGCAGTGTGTCCTTAAATAAATCTAAGGAAGCTAGACAAAGTGAGGAAAAACTATTTACAGATGAACAGTATTCTTGAAGTCGTGTCCTTAGGAAATAGGAAAAATCCAGCAAAGACCTGACACAGGACCTGAGAGATGCATCTGGCCCTTCAATTTATTCTTCTACTGTTCATTGAAGCCTCAATTGCACGAGAGCTCATTTTGCCTTATATACTTACATTTACATCTTTCCTAGAAAACTATAAAGAAATGAGGGGTGAGTCCAAAAAAAAAAAAAAGACAAACAAACATCAGAATTGTAAAAGTTAGATTTATTTCTTCACCAGACATACTGTAACAGGAAGCAGTGACAGGATCTTACAATTAGGATTTTTGCTTGTGTTCTTTTTTTTCCCATTTCAGTATTTTTTTAAGTCTCAACCTGCCAGCTAAATGCACACTCCCTTATGAAATAAAAAGGATTTCAAATCCTGTAGTCTGAAGGAACTGAGTCAAATAAATACAATTACAGTTATAGTAAAAAAAACTGCAATCAATTAGGACCAATAATGTGAGCAACAAGATGTAAAATATTATTATATAGTACAAACACTTAGGGTTCTTTTTGTTGTAATGTTTGAAAGTGGCACTTGTATAAAGAAAAAACACACAATGGCACTGCAGACTTATTTGAAAAGCTTTACAAAAAATTGTATTAAAACAGTAACTTTATTCATGATAAAGAATTTTTAGAGTTTATGAATACTATACATCTGACCTTAACTTATAAATCCTTAAATAAGCTTTGCATTTTTATTCTTTTTCCAGACATAATGAGCATACTTTTAATTTGTAACAGCTCTGCTTTATCTATTAGGAACATAGTGATACACAATGTAGTTAAGATCCCGTATTTGAAGCTTCATATTTGCAGGATCATAGAGTTATGACAATACAGCACGACAGAAGACACGGTTATCAAGAATTCTGGCTGTCAGTATATGTCAAATACTAAATCTAAGGCCAACGGACATCAAAATCAGAGACTTACTTGTGGCTTTAAAAGCAATCTGTGACTTTGTTGCTATGAAATAAATAAGGTTAAAGGTATGTTGGAAGACAAGCATGCACACAGAATACAGACATTATACAATACTTGAAACAGTTAGCATCATTTTAGAAAGTGGAATAAGCTCGGAGCAAATACGTAAAACAAAAAAAGTGCTCAGTCAGGGTAACACAGGCATTAAGTAACCCACAAAACACCCATTGTGACTCTTCAACCGGTTGAGTAATCATAGTGGTTCATATTTTGGAAGACTGATGGACTGCACCGGGTAGCTGGTGTGTTATTTTCTGCAGTTTTCATAGAATTTGATGCTATTTTAAATAGCTGTTTTGGCACTCTAAAACAAGGCTCTTGGCTAATACTGTTTGACATATTCTCGTCTTAGTAGTGACATGGTGATATGGACTGTGATTGAGAGTGGAGAAACCAGGAGAGCAGACAACTGGCCACTGACATACATAACCTGACGGACCTCGTTAAGGACACTTGGCTTCATGAGTTTACTGCAAAGACAAAACAGGAAAAAAATGAAATTAATTTCAATTTCTCCTGCATTAAGTGAGATACACAACACAGGTGTTGGGTGTGCTTTGCATGCAGGGTTCAGTCATGAACCATCAATAGCCTATTAGGCTACTACAGGGGACAAGTTCTTCCTCTTTCCACATTAAATTACACCTGCTTATACTTAGCACGTCATGTGCTCATAACACCAAAAAAGGTTAAAAAAAACCCCAAACAAATAACTCAATGCTGCATTTTTTTAAAACTTTTTGAAAGCATCTAGAAGAACTGGCCTTAGCTGAAATTTTGTGCCTTAGAGGTCGTTCTGCATTACAGCTCGTGACTTACACTGCGGCTGGAAGAGCCTCCCTTGCCCTTCGTTTTGGCCTTGCCACCCACTGTTGTGGCGCTGTTGCGGCGCGCTTGTTCATGGTCAAACTCCAAATCCTCTAGGCGCTGAGTTAATGCGAGCTTTTGCTGAATGGCCATACGTAACAAAGAGTTCAGCGTCTTCTTTTCATCCTCGGCAGCAGCCAGCTGCCTCTGCATGTCATCCAGCTGTGTAACATACTCATCACACCTGAGAGGAAAAAAGACGCAAGAGAAGAGAAGAGAAGAGAAAAGAAGAGAAAAGAGAAGAGGGGGGTAAACTTGACTGCCAGCAGGTGGAGCAATTTGCCTCAAACTACTGCGGCTGTCAGGATTCCCCAGACTGCATTTTCCAGATGGGAGGATGATTACCACGCTAACTAACTGCACAAGTATTACATGAGACTGCTCCCACAATGCTTTGCATCTTTCTCAGAGAAATACACAGAAACGCAAAATATTTTCTCTCGAGTTAAGAAGCAGAAATATGACAAATCTATATCAATGTTCTTTTTAATTTCTCCTGTAACAGAGAAGGATGTGTTTGGTCTGAGCCAACGGATTTATTTTTTTTAATTATACTTGCCCAATTTATGTACATAATGGCTGATTTACATTTAAAGTATGTGTCGTACCTTGTAGCAAACATGGCCCGGAGAGAGGAGAACGTAGCTGCGTCCTCTTTCAGAGCCTTGAGCTCATTACGGAGCTTCATCATAGTCTCAGTCACCATAGTCTTCTCACTGTCATACTTACTCTTGAGGTTGGCCAGAGCAACCTCAGCTGTCTGAAGGGAACAACATAAAATGATTAATGTTGCAAAGTTCTGCAATTTTTTAATTCTGTGGTTTTTGCATCGCTATTCTATTCTGTGTGCGCATTAATAAACATCGTTCCCCTGACACATACACAAACCATCCTCTCACCTGTTTGTTAGCCTTGAGAACAGCTCTGAGAGTGGCAATCTGCTCCCTTTTGGTACTAAGCAGGGATTTCAGTTTGAGAATCTCCTCCATGCACGCTTCTTTGTCTTTGTCAGCCACTGTGCTCAGCTCCAGGTTGGCAAGTCTCTGACGTGACAGCTCTGTGGTGCGGTCCACCGCTTGCTGCAGGTGGCGGATCTGGTCCCTGATAATAGCAACAAGGTTATAGATGTTCATGGGTTCCGGCCGGTGCTCGTGTGCTGCAGTAACTGCTGCGCTGCTGGAGTCGGACTTTCCAGATTCAGTCTCACTGATTAACCCGTTAGTGAGAAGTACTGACTGGTGATCCTTTGCTTCTTGCCCCTTTCTTACAATGGCCTTGCCTTCCTTGTAATAGTCGAGCATGACGCGGTTAGGGGTTTCATTGTTGCACATGCACACGTGGTTGTAGAGGTTGGCCAGCTCTTCACTGAAGGCTACGAGCTCATCCTGCGCCACATTAAGGCTGCCAAGTGATTCTCCTGCAGCTTCGTTGGCCAGACGGAGCTCCCTCTCCAGACGTGACAACGCTGCTTTATCTGCTTGGCTAATTTTCTCCAAGGACGACAGCTTTGCCCTCAAGTCCTGGACATCGCTTTCCAGCCGCGCTCGCTCATCTTCATATTGGGTTCGACACTCCTCGTATTGCGCCCTTAGTGTTTTCAGCTCTTGTCTCAGTTCTCCAGCTTCAGACACTGCCACGGTGTATTTACACTGCAGAATCTCAGGCCCGTTAATGTCCAGTTCATAGTAGTCTCCATCGTCATGGCTGTCCCTGTCTTTCTCACTGTCAAGGGCAGACTGCCGCTCCTTACTGGCCTGAAGTTTCCTCATTGCACTTAGATTTTCAGTCAACCTGTTGACCGTTTGCTTTTGCTCGGACACAGTCCCATAGGCCTGTTCCAGCTGCTTCTGGCTCTCCTGCAGAGAGTTGATCAGGGCAACTTTTTCCCTCTCAACCTACAGAAACACAGATATAAAGAGTTCATTAGTCAGCTAGGCCACGTTATATATATAAAAAAGAGAAAGAATAAAACAGGAACGGCCTTTTTGGCCAGGTGACAGAGTGCAATTAAAGTTTCTTAACAACCTTTCAGGAACTTTTGAGTGACTCAGTTAATGGTGTACCCAATGATAGCTATCTCAGTGTGACCTGCCAATCCTGATGATTACTAGTCATTTAGTATCACTACATTACAGATTTAGTTCAGCTCCTTAGTTTGTCATTTACTTTTCTAGTAGATTTGTATAAACCCCACACAGTTTGTGGTGTTCTTATCTAGTAACTGTAGTTTGGCGTGCTGTTTTATTTTGTATGAATGATATTTTGTATACAAACTGAGTTACTGCACACATGGGTGACATCTGTCTATGCTGGTTTAGCCCAGTTGCCCTTTATACGCTCTAGATCCACAGAATACACAGCGACAAATAAAGTTAGGGATGCATTAGACTGATAGCATTTCCTGTTTTCTCAAAACTCTTGTGATAACATCTTAAATTCTTTTGGCCACGATAATCATCTAGTGAAAATAGCATGGCAGCCTTTCTACGACATCTACAGTAGAACTTAAGCTTTTTACTGAATGAGAAATCATGGCATCAGGTATGCTGCAGTCAGAAAACGATAGCTCTTAAGCCAAGTGCATCTGATGGATCTCATACCTGCACCAGCTGTTGTTTCAGTTTCTGTATCTCTGATATGTTGAGCTCACTCAGCAGGTCGTCCACCAAGCTAGGGACTGGTTTGAAGCCCTCTCCTCTCTTGTTCACTGCAGTTCTATTGTCTTCATCACTTTCGCTCAATTTAACCAAGCCGTTCTCAAACCCTCTTATTAGATCATCATTGTCCGGTTCATTGATGGCTGAAGGGTCCTCGTGGAGTTTGGCATTATCAATGGAAATACTGAAAGAGCTACTGTACACGGAGCCGCCAATGGTCATATAGTGGGAGAGCTCTTTGCGCAGCGAGGCCTTCTGCTCACGCTCTGTCTTGATGGTCTCTAAAGCTTCCGTCAGCTGCCGCTCGGCAATTTCCCTCAGACGCATTGCTTCCTCCAGCTGGCTGTGCAGACACTGGGTGTCTTCCTCCAGGCGGCGGATCTCATGCTTTAGACCTTCAAATTCCACCTGTAGAGACAGCAAAAATATAAATAACGCAGCTAATACTTTTACACAAGTAAGCAGCATCTGTTATAATTTGTGAAACAGGCATAAGTGCATCATGGTTGGCCAAAATATTACACGCAGACCCATTTTTTGAATGTAAAATTTGGTGTGTGCTCATATTTTTAAATTGTAAGGAAATGACATAATGACTGTGTAGCGATATTAGAACCAAAATAATAATATGGCTAGTCTGACTCATAAAAACATGAACAACACAGCTATTTCTGAATGATTTCCACCCACTACAAAACTTGAGTTTTATGGCCAGTCTCACCTGGTTCTGTTTCAACACAGACACTTGTTTCTGAAGTGAGATGTTCTCCTCCTCCAACTCGCTGTAGTCCTGCAGCAGTCGAGCCTCCCGAACCTTGTACTCTCTGATGTCATCCCGCAGCTGACTGCGCTGCAGCTCTGCCAGCTCTGAATTCTGCACACAAGAACGGGGACAACTGAATGAACTTTAATTTAAACCTATGTTCACCATGAGCAAATGCAGTGTAAATCACAAACTACACGCTTGCAATAGTTCAGCAAATGAGTTAAAATAAAGGCAAGAGTGCTTCACATGCCACAAGTCTTTGGCAGCCATGTGCAATGACGGAAGGAGGACATGGTCCACTTACCAATTCATTCTACAGAGAGCCCCGGTGGAGGACATCCTTTGTGTCACTCACTGTGGACCATTACATCATCTTTCCTGCTGGGCTCAGTGCAACCGTGCAAACTGGCCCTCCCCCATGATAAGAAGCAGCTCTCTCACAACCAACACTGGCAACTTTTCGTAGTCTACAAGTCAACTTCAGTTAGCATTACAAGCTTTCATTGATTTCCCAAATGTGCTGCAAATAGCAGATCTCCGATTATGACACATAAAAGACGCAGATTCAACCCTTGGCTTACTATATACTATGATAAGAAAATGCTCAACAGGAGTTAAAGTGAGCATTTGAGTATAAATCGTGATAAGAAATTCATATTGCAGCACTCTCAATACCTACCTCTCTCATTTCCAGGGCAATGGATGACAGGCGGTCATTTTCAGCTTGTGCACTGGCGAGGGAAGCTTTGGCCTGCCGGAGCTCATTCTGTAACTCCAGGACCTTCTGCTGGTAGAGAGCCTCCTTACTGGCAGACTCCAGTATCAATGACTCTTCCCTGCTCTCCCCATCTGCTGCCACCTTTCTGTGGGTTGAGTAAGCATGTCCAAAGGCCTAAAGACAGACACAAAAAGCAATAGAACAAACATGTTTGATTAACGATTCATTACAAACCTGCTTTAAGACACATGCACACAACCACGAGCATGGCCAAAATAACTAGTTAGAGACTTCAGTAAATAAAGATCTTCACAATTTGATAACTATTTCAGAAAATATCACAAATGTGTGTGTATGGGGTACTGGACAGTTCTTTCTAGTAACAATGACCTAAGTAAAATTCTCCATCTCAAGAGAGGAAATGAAACCACAGATAAGGAAATATACACGATAAGTATCGGTTCTTACTCATCACTCTAAATAAAATTGTAGTTAAATTGGGGATGCATGGTTACATGTTACATTCACTGTGTTTATTTCTTTGGGTTTTTTTGTTACAGAAGAGTTTTGCTGCAAACACAGATTACATCTGAAACTTATTCAAACAACAATTTTGGCCAAACTGATTTTTCTAATGATAAAATGTTTCCTAACATGAATTTGTTTCTCTATTTAACGATGATGATGACAGAGCCTTTATGGATCCCAAATGAAATGTAGACATTCATTAGCACAAAAAACATCAAACATGAAATACCGATAAATACTGAAACTAGCAGAGACAACAATTATACTGTAACAGAATACGAGATGGTTTGTGAGAAACTACAATAGTGAAGTGACACTCTTACAGCAGTCATGCTCTACTAGAGGATACAGAACAGTACAATCTGCATAATCACAAAGATAGACTAAAAAAAGTGGATGTGACGACTTTCATTGTTTTTGATAATTAAATTACATAGGCCATAAACAACAAAACTAACTGCTTTCAAGTGTATTTGTAAATGCTTGAAGCCTAGTAATACATAAAACCATAACTAATAAAAATAGAGCACTGCAGCATATCTGCCATAAATAAATGATAGAATATTATGTTAAAATATAGAATCTTTTTAAAAAAAGTATCCAGTATAAAATCAAATACTCTAGCTTCATACATGACCACCACTTGGTAAAACAGTTCAGTCATTTGAGGATTACAAAGTACTCAAATGTAAATTTCAAAATCTGGCAGAAATTTTAATTTTATTGACATTTTGACAGGTCTGTGTTTTTCTGCAATTAAAAAACACTGTTCAAATAATCATCAAAGACAAATCTGTACAGATATTGCTTTGATATTATAAAATAAATATTTATCTACTTTAAAACAGATTGGATAAATGGCAAGCAATATTCCCAAAGCTGCAGCATGTGTTTTACTTTCAATGTTTAACTAGCTACTAGGAACAGTCTTTGGAATCTTTTGCAAAATGTCACTTGAATAGTTTTACTAAGCAGGTGCAATGTGAACTAATTTTCAGAATAGCAGTAAACTGATGAATAATTTGATGCCATATCTGCACAATTACCTACTAAACAGCCAAACACACATTAAGTCAACAGTTACGTAACAGCAAATGGAACCCACTGTAGAGTTAGATGTCTTTTTCCGGCCAATTCTCAGTCAGACAAACAGATCTGTGTAACTAGGATCATAGTCATGGTCAGTCATGATGATGTGAATCGATAGGAGGCTGATAGAGGATGAGGATGGACGATTCCTTTACCTACCTCACTACTCAGCGATGTACTGTAGTAAGGGGAAACTGTCACAGTCATGAGATACTAAGTAAATGACCACAACAATTAGTCACTTCGTGATGCAACTATAATCTATAAACCAGAAAATTCCCGGTAGTGGCAAAAATCTCACATCCTCCTTTTTAATTTACATTTCATGATATTAGACTAGATTTCCTGTATAAAGGTATTAATAAGACTGCGACCCATTTAAGCCCAGCCTACACACAATGACCTATCACCATTTCACGTGAACACAAACACTGAAGGACACTAATAATAGAAATTGGACATTTAGACATACAGCTGACAGACAGCAATGTGGAAGTGCTTTAGGATGCATTTCCTCTACTGACTGACAGACTGGATGTGACAACAGTCTTAAGACTGAACTGAAGGGAAGTTCCCATCCACCCCCAACACACACACTTCTTTATTCTCTAATGAAATACAGACAGATTTTCCCACATGTTAGGATCTTAGTGGCTGGTGGTGCGTCTTATGAGTTGCTGAGAAAAAGTGTTGCCAAGTTATCTTTCTTTAGCTTAATGTTTACTAGATTCATAGATTCGCCCACCTGTCATATTTAGCTGTAGAGGTTATTCCTCTACAGTGAAACTGAAGGGCCTAGGGGTTGGCTGACATTGTGGGTTAAAAATGTCTCAACAGACAAGCTATTAGGAGATGAAAAGAAACACAGATATTCAGGGTTATTAACTTCTTTTTTTAGTGATTTCACCATTGGAAAAACTTCTATGTTATTTTTAAACAGGTTAACAGCAAATTGGCCAAACAGGCTTAAATGTGACATAAGCCACTGCAGCTACAGTCTGATTTCAAGGCCTCAGCCTTTGGAGCAAGTAAAGGCAAGTAATCCAAACTAATGACAGTTTTCATCCTTTAAGGCGAGGCAACATTAGGTAACACTGCAATATTTCTGCTTGGAGGTGGTTATGCATATTTCAAACTTCATATAATATTTGAGGAGGCAGGAGGGATATAAATAGACATGGGGCTGGGGCTCAGAGGAAGCAAACCCCACTACCGACTGCTTCTAGTTTGATCCCCGATGTCACTCTAAATTCCCACCGTCCTACTATTATAACATGCACTAAGTTGCTCTCCTCGCCTTCACATACTGACTGATGCCAGGACTTATATCTGGCTGCGTGGCGGTGACCTCGGGTTACCTCCTTCAGCTGATCCAATTCCTGTCGGACCGTCTCGTAGTCCGTCTCCAACTCATCAAATCGCTGCTTTAGCTGCTGTTTCTCCTCCAGCACCGCCAGCCCATACTCAGCCGCCTGGATCTTCTCCTGGGTCGTTTCGCGAAGCTCCCGGGTCAGACGCTCCACTTCGGCTTGGAGCCACTGCGGCCCGGCTTCTGTCACCAGTACCGCCTCAGGATATTCCTGCTCCTCCATAGACATCTTGGCGAGCCGCCGACTCCCAACTGTAACGGGACCCAGCCCTGACTAGCGGGAGCAGCGGAGCAAACCACCAAGACCGCAAATCACTGCCTTCTTTGTTTGGGGCGCATTGTTGGGCTTAAACTGTGTTTAGTTTCCCGGGCTTTCTCTCACTGCGGACCTCGACGGAGCTTAAACTGGACAACAGTTTGCTCATTCTCGATATTTTTCTGTCCCTTCTTGAAGCTGACAGAGGAAACTTCAGTTGAGATCATCGATTAGAAAAAAAAGCTCCCCCCTACACGGCATTCAAATCAGCGTGACTACGAAGGGAAATGTAGTTTTAAGTGAAGCGCGCCACCTCAAGTACTCCTTGCTTCTGAAGCCGCGTTGACTACAAGTACCAGAATGCATTGCGTCTGTCGAGACAGGACCCCACAGTTTACTGAAACGCCATCTAGAGAATCAATAGTGAAATTGCAACTATAATTACATTGGGAATTAGGATCTTTATTAGAGTCTATGGGTATTTTCGTTATACTCACTTGTCGAATGAACAATAGATTAGTTAATTATAGAAATATGATCTTCAGTCACTTTATTTATTAGGTACACCTGTTCAACTGCTCATAAACGCAAATATCAAATCAGCCAATCACATGGCAGCAACTTAATGCATCCAGGCATGTAGACATGGCCAATATTATCTGCTGAAGTTCAAACTGAGCATCAGAATGTGGAAGAAAGGTGAGTTAGGTGAATTTCATTTAAGTTTTATGATTGATGGTGTCAGGCGGGCTGGTTTGAGTACTTTACTGCTGCTCCACTGAGATTATCGCACACAACCATCTTTAGGATTTACAGAGAAAATATCCAGTGAGCATGGTTGATGTCTGCTTCAAGCTCATAGGAAGGCAACAGTAACTCAAATGGCAATTCACCACAACTAAGGTGTGCAGAACAGCATCTCTAAATGCACAACTCGTGCAACGTTGAAGAAGATGAGCAAAAGACCACACCGGGTTCCACACAAGTGGCAGCTAAGAACAGGAAACTGGACAATAGACGACTGGAAAAAACATTGCATGATCTGATAAGTCTTAATTTCTGCTGAAACATTCTGATAGTAGGGACAGAATTTGGTATAAGATGAAAGCATGGATCCATCTTGCCTTATATCAGCTGCTCATGCTAATGCTGATGGCGCAATGGTGTGTGAGATTTTTTCTTTGGAACACTTTGGGGTACTTAGTACTAACTGAGCATCATTTAAATGCCACAGTCTATCTGAATTCTGCTGTTTGCCATGTCCATCTGTTTACACTGTGGCTATCTTCTATTGACTGTGTCCAGCAGGATAACCATCTTCAAATGATCTCAAACTGGTTTCTTGTACATGTTCACTCTACTCAAATGACCTCCACAGTCATCAGATATCAATCCAATAGAGCACCCTTGGGATGTGATACAATGGGAGATTTGGGTCATGGATGTACAGCTGACAAAAAAGGGGGCTAATGAATATATATATATATATATATATTTTAAAAAAATCACAAAAAAATATTTAATATTTTGTTTATTTTCCTTCTTTATTAGAAAATGGAAAAAGTTTATTATAAAAGTAGCGGGCAATTAAGTACTTTTAGAAGTCTTGTTAAATGGTCAGAAGG
This sequence comes from Oreochromis aureus, assembly GCF_013358895.1. Classification (NCBI taxonomy): domain Eukaryota; kingdom Metazoa; phylum Chordata; class Actinopteri; order Cichliformes; family Cichlidae; genus Oreochromis; species Oreochromis aureus. The sequence goes on along the minus strand of NC_052946.1, from coordinate 20,923,225 downwards.
TCTCTATCCCTGACTTAAATCTGCTCATGAACTACGTGGACTGACACCAGGTTGTGGTTATGTGATCAAAGAGTGCAAAGACTGTCAGCTTTTTTGTGTATTTATGTGTAAATTACAGTAAAAAAAAAAAAAAATGCTTTAAAAAAAAATTTATTTGAATGCCAAACAACTGAGGACATGATTCAAATCTAGTAGTTCACAAGGTGACAGAGCACTGTCTTATTGTTTTTAACCTTTGACACACGTGAATGTGAAAGAAAAACTGTGTCAGCGGGACTTCCGTCCATGGTAGTGACAGTCCTTGGCAGTAGTTTGAGGAAGTTGTCTACTGAATGCTGATTGTTTTGTATTGCTACACCTGCCTGGGGACTTCAGGAGCAGCTGAGCTGAAATGGTGTGTACACCTGTGTTTCTGCCTTTCGCTGAGGTTTTCTATCTACGATTGTAGCTCTTGCTCTGTGTAGGCACATTGTTATATTTATAACAGTGTGTCTAAACAGTGTGTACATTGCTGCTTTCACTTTCTCTCACATGCTGTTTTTTCTTATTTCCTATTATCAGCAGCATGTTGTATGTTTATCCATCAACCTATTGATCATTTCTTTTTCAGGAGTACAAAAGGAAGTTAATTTTTGACTTTTATCAACACTGTATGTATATTTATTATGTTTATTTATTATCAACAGATTTGGCAGAGATGTTCCTTTCTGTAGAATATTCATTTGAAACCTATTATTCTGAACATTTCAGATAAATATTACCATTTCTATTCAATCTGCTTTGGACTGGGATGTGGAATGGCTTTCTATAGGCCATTTCGAAGTAAGTTACACTTTTTAAGCCGCTGTTCAAAGTAATTAACCTCTGGCTGAGCCAAGACTGAATAACGACCCATTTATTATTTTTGCTTTCACTTTCAGCACTCGCAGTTCCAGTATGTCTTGGTATATTTTGCACCATAGCGTTTGAGATTCTGGGCATTTTTACTGGTAAGTAGAATTTTTTATAAAATTCACACCAAAATTTAAAGCGAAATGTTTTTCCAAAAAGAAAAATGTAATTTTACATAATGCACTGCAGGTTCTGCTTGTCACAATGTCTGTCTTGACTTTTCTACCCTGCTCAGACCTGCCTGCCCATACTAAAAGATGTAAAGGTGCTCCCTACGACAACAGAGGTACTTCCCGCTGCTATATCAAAGACAGAATCCTAATCTTACATCAGAGTCCATATTTAGATTGGTTTTGTATAAAAGCTAAACATTACCATCAAACTCTCCTTAGATACCTACTGGGGATTTGCTGTTGCACTATTTGTTGCTTTCTTGCACCTCCACTCATATCATGGTAAGACCACAATACTTTAAATATAAGACTTTATATAATACATGGAATATTCAGATACTCAGGGGATATACTGTTTTAACTGTGGTTAAATATTGTGTTTTTCAGTTTACACACTATCGTATGGATGTGGAATCATAACGTTTGCTCTTAGAGGAGCAAAACGGAAATACAGCTCTCTGAGGTTTGTCCTCTTCAAAAACTATTTTTGCACATTCTTCCTGTAGAATACAGACTGTTTAAAGAGCAGTGCTTATCAAAGTTTAGAGTGTAGAAGGCCAGTGGGAAATATGGAGAGGAAAGATGTTCAGTCAGAATGCTTGATCTACAAACAAACACGGGTTTTCTTATATTATGGCTCTGATCTTCATTTAACTAAATATTAAACTCATTTTTTTAATCGATTATGACTCATATGAATTGTGTGGTGGTGGATGTCATTATTTTTTTTATTCGCTCCTGAAGGGGGCATGCTAGTACAAGTTTTAGGAGCACTTCTGCAGAATTCATTCAATGTTTTTAAATGTTTTTGAAAGTTGGGATTTGTATGACCCAAAAAAATGCATTTGTTTGTTTTGAACAGGGAGCAGAGAGAGAGAACGAGAACCTGGTGGTGGTGATTTTAAAATTACAGTGGGGGGATTTACAGGAAGCTATTTAAGTGGTATTTAAGATGATGAGATGGTGACGTTTTATGTCACTGTAGAAACAAACACTGTAGTTTCCTCTTTTTTTCCACTATAAATGTCTCTGCAAACTTGTGAATGTATATTATACCAGTACACTGAAGTTCATCTGACTTTCATAAGATGGGACTGTCTCATACCAATGCATGCTAACACTGATGGCTGTTCATAAATTTCATAGATACTTTCCCATTATAGTTGCAGATTGCTGTTTATGAGCAGTGCTTAAATAACACACGTCAACACAAAGGCGAACAGAAACTATTGTAAATGGTAAAAGTCAAATGCAGAGGGCTTTATTACATGAAAGTATGGTACATACAAAATTTCAAGTAACAAAGAAAGTGTTTGTTCTTAGGCTGACACGCTGGACGTAACTAGCTATTCAACATCACAGCCCACTGTATCCTCTATCAGCACTGGTGGCTCTTCTTTGCTCCACGTTGTGTAAAGATTACACTGCTGTTGAGGTCCAAAAGCAGTGCTAGAGCACAAATGAACACTGAGGTGTGTTGGTTTACGGTAACTGAAATTTCAATAACAAAAGACATTGCTGAATAGAAACAAATTTAAAAACTACAAAAATGAAAGTGAAATCATCTGAATGTTTAAATTCTGGCTCTGCATGACTGCTCTTTATGACGTGTACACATTTCTTTCACTTTGTTTCCTAAAGTCTTTCACAACAACAACTCATTTAGTTTCTGTCTGACACACACACTCTATGATAAACACCGACTTGAAAACTATGCCCCACTCAGTATTACAAGCTATAGCAAAACAATATAAAACCACTGCCAGTTGAATGAATCCAAGAGCATTAGGAACACATTAGAGGATCACACAGCAGACATGTAATACCGGACTTTTTTTTTTTTAATAGTGAGCATCCACCAATGAAAATGTCAGTTATGTCCACATTTCTATCATTGAAATGGGTCTATAACAACGCTGGTATTATCAGTGAGGATATGCATGTTGCATGAATTTGTGTGTCTCAGTTTTGGTGATAAATACACAAAAAGGAAGGCAAACATGGAACTCTAATGTGTACAGCACAAAATCACATTACTTTAGTAGCCTACACACTTAGGGGTATTCACTGTGAACGAAATCAAAGAGTTGGGTGCCATGTGAATCGAAAACATATTTGACTACTTAGCCTTATCTTCAGGGGTGTAATTGGATAGGTAGGTGGTTACTTGGCATTGGTAGAGCTGCTGACCATCTTACGAATGGCCTGGGAAATGGCATCACGGTCGATACCGTAGATCTTCAGCAGCTCGTGGGGTTTTCCACTGCGAGGAATGTGGGACACAGCGAGACGGTGCAGACTGAAGCCAGACTCATTGACCATTGCTGAAGACACTGCTTCGCCAAGACCACCTGTGAAAAAACAACAAAGGAATATATAAAAGACAAATGTGAAAGACAAATTCACTTAAAGGCATTTCTAACTGTCTGGTCAATGTGATGTCATAAAGATGGGACATTTCTAACATGGTCATCTCGGGCTGTGTGTGTGAAGTCCTGAATTCAGAAGTAAATAAATGAAATGAAATAAAGGTAGCTATATAGAAAAATTATGCCCTTGAATGATATTGTTTTACATTATTTCTTGTAGATGTAATAATGTAGCAAGTACTATATTTGTAATTTTGAAGTACTGCCCAATTGTGTCCGAGAATAAAAAGATGGAGCGGGAAGTTCAGGCATATTTGGTTCCCATTACAGTATCCAAAAACACTGAGTCTCTGTGCACACTTTACATAAAGGGATAACAAAAAAATCATTACAGCTCAGTGTAAAAATGATCCCCTTGAACGCTGCACAACAGCTGTTCCAGATGTACAATGAATGAGATGCACAACATCAGACAAATTACAGTTGTTAAATTTCCTTTGTCCAGCCTCGTCCATGCCATCACCCATCCCCTTTCTCTTAGCAGGCACAGGCCATAGCTGTCTGTGCTATCTAGGTCACAGTCAGCCCCATGGGCACCCGCTTAGTTAAGGAAATCTGACAGCACTCTGCCTCCATGGCTGTCGCACTTACAAAATGCACCACAGTACCAATACCTTGCCTGCAATGAAGGCACACGACAGGCGGTCTCAGCCCTCAGCCAATAAGCAATTGCCAGCACAACCCATCTACATCAGTGAACCAATGGAAACATGCCACCACAACACTCCCAAGGATGTGCACCAATGACGAGGCGCAGCCGCATTATGCTACTGAGCTTGTTGCTGCTTGGTTGGCGAGAGGCATGCAATATGCAAAATCTGAGCAACTTTTATATAAACATACCTTCGTAGTAGTGGTCCTCGACAGTGAGGATCCTTCCCCTGGTAGCACGTGTGTGGTCGATGATCGTTTTGACATCCAAAGGTTTGATTGTGAAGGGGTCAATCACTCGGACAGAGATCCTCTCTGAAAGATGAATTTTAGTAGAAAAATACAATGCATAAAGATACATCATACGGTTAACTGAACCTCAGCGATTGAATATAGGAGAATATAGCAGTTCTACCAACCTGATAAAGAAAGCATAGTTTGTGCAAGAAACACAAAAACTAAGATCAGGCTAACATTTACATGACAAACTGAACACAGAACCATTCAAAACCTATTCTAAGGAACAGTGATGGTCTAACAGACACATTCTAAAAAAAAAAGAGAGATATAAATGGTCAAATCTGACCAGCTAGCAGCGGATTACAATGTCTTTTCTTGTAATTGTTCTGGATGTGTCAGCACATATCTTGCGGACCTTTCTTTAGATGTTCAGCTGCAGCAAGGGCCTCATGCAAAGTCACTCCAGCTGCCACCACAGTGACCTGGTCGTCCTTGCTTTGGTACACCACCTGTCAAAGAGAAGGAAATGTACCCTCTGTAAGCTGTAGTATTTCGAGTGATTATTTTGAAACAATAATCTGCCATTTCTGCCTCATGTGTTTATCTCTCACTGTCTTAAGAGAAGCACAAATAGCGTCTCACCTTTGCCTGTCCAACATGGAAGTCCTCATTGCTGTTGTAGACGATAGCACAGTCTTGGCGGCTGGTTCGGATGTAACAAACACCCTAAATGAAAAGGAAAATGAAAAGATCATTACCGCAATAGATGATCATGTAGGGGAGCTGTAACACTGCCATTTTTGTTTAAGTACCTTCGTGGTTGCAGCCAGTTCCACAGCCTTCTCTGTAGACACGCCATCACAGGGATAGAAAATGGTTGCTGTGGGAAGGGCCCTGAACATAGCTACGTCCTCCAGACCCATCAGGGCAGGGCCCTCCTCTCCTGCAACATACACATTTATAGTTGATTTTATGCATTCAACACTGAGGAAATCTTCAAAAGTTATCCACTTGTTAGGTGAGCTGAAGCATGCAGGTGCACAAGCATAAAGTTCGGCTGCATGCAGTGTACCTGCACTAACTGAGGGACACTTGGTTCCCTGTTGACAGCTTCCAGGGCAGACACGAAAGGAGAAAAGGGGGAAGTTTGAGTAATAGCTGTAAGGTCAAGGAGGGTAAATGGCAAGGAAAACACAGCATTAGAGGGAAAAAATAGAAAGGATTGAAACAACTCACAAACTGACACAGACTTCTTGTATACACTTATGCATTTATTAAGGAGGCTGTGGATATATTCTGAGGAACTGGGTGCTCTGAAGTGGTTGGATTCGGTGTAAGAGGGAATGAGGGTGAATTTGTGAAGGTGTGAGTTTGGTGACATGTATGAGAAGGGTTTTCATGTGAATTGTTCATTGGCAGCAGTCTACTGACCGGTGGACAGACCGCAGTGAGAGCCGCACAGATTGATGTTGCTTTCTGAGATCGCTGCCATACGAAGCTGGTCATAGGCGCGAGTGAAAAAGGATGCAAGAGTGCTGGCAAATACCATGTTCCTCTCTCGGGCTGCACATCCCATCGCAACGCTGACCTGGGAAATGAAATCATTATTTCTTAGTACCTTTGCAAGCGAGGAAACCTTCATGTGCCAAACTAAAGAGACACAGGTTGCAAGAACGTCATCACACAAAGATCACCCAGAGGGTAAAATATCTGTAGTGCAAACCATATTTGAAGGCCTCTTTGAACTAAAGACCACAGTAAGCAGAAAGTTTTGCACAAATCTCTGAAGCTTATTTTACCATATGGATAGGATCAGTGTCATACCTCCTCTTACAAATAATTTCCTTTGTCCTGTCTCCAAACCTCTCCACAGTCCCACATCTTCTCTTCTTTGTCAAAAGTAACATCTGACGTTACATAAATGAATTCAACAAAACTCCATTTATTTTTGTTTATAACTAATTAAGTTTTTTTAGTGTTATACACTGAAAAAAAGAACATGTTGGATTTACTTAATTCAAATGTGGACATTGGTTGAACACAATTGTTTTGCTTTGGCAGAAAATTAAACAACTGAGTTAAATCAACACAACTTATTCAGTATTTTAATCCTTCACAATTTTGTCAATTTATTCCAAAACTATTCAATAACTTTTACCCCAATACTACTTGGTCACTTAAATACTACATGTTGTCTTCATATTACATAATGTTCAACAAAGTCTAGAGTCTGGTAAAGATAAGAATTTAATGGATTTACAACAACTTCCACTCTATCTTTCTTCAGGTTGCAGGGGTACACCCTGGACAGGTCGCCAGTCTTTCACATAGAGATGAACAATCATTTGCACTCACATTCACAGGTAATTTAGAATCACCAGTTAACCTAACTATAATACCTGCATGACTTTTAACTGTGGAAGGAAACCAGAGTACCAAGAGAAAACCAACTGCAAACTAGCCAGATTGTGGAGTTGAACCCAGGACCTTCTTGCTGTGAGGCAACAGTGCTAACCACCACACCACAAAGCTGTCCTTCCAGACTTAACAAAAGTAGGAAAGCTATGATTACAAGTCTTGAAACAGAATTTTCTGGACATGTTTGTCCTTGACATGTCATCTCAACAAGAACAAATTAAGTTGTTGAATTTCAAACAGATCCTACATGTTTTAATTACGTTCACCATAGAAACATGAAAAAATTATTTTGCTCAAATTACAGGTTAGACTTTTGTAAATGCAATAACCAACCAATTTCCTTTTTTTCAGTGTAGGTGAGTCTTGCACAATTTTTTAATTTCATCTCAATAAGCGACAGTTTATTGCACCCTTGAACTTTTGACTTTTCTCATGCATTCAGCCAGATGGTCCCACCCTCTGTAGTGATTAATATTTTACTTCTGAATACACTTGTCATGACTGCTTATCATCATGGAAATGCCTGACCTACATTGAAGCAGGGTGCTGCTGGGGATATGAAAAGACAAGAAATTAGCATTCGATTGTCTCTCTTCAAATTAGGTTCTGATAAAATGATGACCGAAGCAAAAGAAAGGGGTTTTCTAACCACTGGTATCAGCAGCTGCCACACTGATGTAAAAGGAAGAACTTGAGTTTTTTATGTGACTATCCTCACATTACAGGGCAGGTACAGACAAGCCATGTGTAATTTAATAACATAAGCTCAATTTCGCAGCTGTGGCATGCTAGGTTGTGCATACAGCAAATGAAGAGCAGTTTACTGAGAAGAATCGCTATTAAATAGCAACTCTGTTACATTTAAAATGAAATGATAGCATTAAACTAAAAATGACAGAATAATAGGATTCACATCTGTTTTTGAAGAAATAGTTTTCTCAAGAAAAAGGCCTAAATTTTACCATGTTTTGCTGAGCAATGTAGCACTCAACAAAACGGTTGGGATGCTCATTCTTAAAGATCTCTGAGTAGGTGAGGTTATTGGTATCTCCGTCAAGGGCCACAACACGTTCATTGTAGCGTCCCAGCTTGGCCAGTGCCATTCCGTATGCCTTCCGCGTAGCAATCTGCAGAGAAACAGAGGCCAAATTCATCAATCATCAATCGTTTTACAACCTGAAAAGGTTGGATGCTGCAAAAGGAAAAACAGAACACAATGATTTACAAATCCTTTAAACGCCTGTGGTGATCAGGCCTAACCTCCCCTTTTGTTGTCCATGTACTGAATTCAATTAAAAATATTACGATCAACAATTTTTAATAACTGAATTCATGTTAACGTATTAACTGTGCAAATTGTGAAAGTTTATTTGTGACAATCTGTTTTGTTCGGGGTTTTTTTTCTTTATTTTAATATATATCCTTCCACAAACTGGCACTTTACTTCTATGGAGTGGTTTGCATGCCGAAGTGATCCCAGGAGCTATGTTTTCGAGGCATTTTGCCCTGGTTGGGTCTTCCGGGGCAGTTTAGTTCTGGGTGATGGACCAGATCAAAAGCACCTCTGTGCAGAAAAATCTAGACACAGATGAGCCCCCTTCCCCAAAACCCAGGCTTGCTGAGCACCTGGTTCCCAGGCCTTAGCCCATGGGGCCTGGATCAGCCACATGGGTCCACCCTCTTGTGGGCCAACCACCTGCAGAAGGGGTTGCAGGAAACCAGTGCTTTGTGTATTGGGCAGCAGTTGAAACCAGAAGCTTTTGAAGGGGGGTGTGAATAATTTGGACTTTAGGCAACACGGTTTAAAACCAGGACTCTCAATGATCAACATAAACCACATTTTACTGTTCTTACACGAACGAAAATTGGTTTGGTTGACATTGTCTATGTTTTCATTTTTAATGAATCAGGCTTTCACTTTTGTGAAAAATCTATTGTGTTTGCTTACAGTAAATGCAAATTCAAAACATTTGCTACAATCAAACATGATATATTTATATACCAATCGGTTTTAATTGTTACTTCATAGATGCACAAGTTCAAGTATGATTGCTTTTGAATTCTTGTCTTGATCACACATACACATCTTACACATATTTATTCTTTTATTTATACTTGAATTTATGCTTTAACATATTCTTTTGCTTATGTAGATTCCCACATAGTGGTGATCATGTCTAACCTCCCCTTTTGTTGTGCCTGCACTGAATTAGTTTCCATAATTAAATGTTAAATGGACTGATTCTTATATAGTGCTTTACTACTCTCCCAGAGCCCTCAAAGCACTTTATAAAACATGCTTTAGTCACACCTATCATAAAAGCACCTTTTTCAATGCTTAAGTGCTTTCTGTCTAACATTCCTACTCTGATGGATGCATCGGTTAGTATCTTGCCCAAGGATATTTGGCATGCAGACTGGAGCAGGCAGGGATCAAACCACCAATCTTCTGATTAGTAGATGGCCTGCTCTACTTCCTGAGCTACAGCCACCCCATACTTGGCTCAAACTTCACAGTTTTTGTGCATGATTTGTTTTCTTGGTAATATTTTCAGTTAAACACAGAGTTTGAATGTTTTACAAATGCCTGATCTAATCTTATATCCATTTCATACAGCATTCCAACTTTTTTGTAGACACGGTTGTTCGGGATTCATTTTGTTACCTGGAGAATAAAGTATTTGTATTCATGTAAACTTTACAGACCTTTTCTCCAGCCTTGTAGCTGGGTGCGCTTGGCATCCTGATGTTTCTTAGGCTGACGGGTGGGGAGTCCTCAATAGGAGCAGGTGGGTACAGGTGCTTGCTGCTACTCATGATACGGCTCTGCAGGTCCTTCATGACCATCTCAGCCATGTCTTTGGGCAGAGTTTTGGCGTGCCAACCCAGCTTATCCTCTGCAGCTGAAAAAACATAAAAATGCTCTTTTGTCCATTTAATTCCTATGCATACATACATTACTCAGTAGGTGCCATTCAGACTGCAGAACTGCAGTTGTACTTTTGAATATCATTTATTTTAAAATGAGGGCAAAGGGTGCGCAGATGAAAGACAATATTTACCTGGAATGCCTTTGCCCTTAATGGTTTTGGCTATGATGGCAGTGGGTTGGTGGCATGGCTGGCTCAGAGCCTTGCAAAGCTCCTCTACGCTGTGTCCGTCAACAATGATAGCATGCCAGCTATGGACACACACACATTAAAGGGCTTTCGGTATGTTTCACACATATTTATGTGAAAGATAGGAAATAAGAAATATGTAAATATGTGAAATACAGAAAATACAGGAAAATACAGTCTTCCTTCAGAGGTTATACCATAAACTGATGCTAACCAGCCTCTAAATCAGTATGGATTTCTCATATGCAATTTTACCCAAAGGCTTCACAACGCTTCTGATATTTTTCTACGTGATGCTGCAAGGGTGCAGGGTCACTCTGGCCAAGACGGTTGATGTCCATAATGGCCACCAGGTTGTCAAGCTGGTAGTAGGAGGCAAATGACATGGCCTCCCAGACAGCACCCTCTGACATCTCACCATCCCCGAGCAGACAGAAGACACGGTAACTGCGGTGGAGAACAAGCCAAGATTACATGAATATGCTGTGCATACTGTATTTGTGTTTAATGTTTGTGTAGATGAGGGTGATGTGTTGTGGATGTGAGAAAAAAACTCATATCTGAGGAAAACGCCTTTCCAGTCAGGCTTGTTTTATCACCATTATCTGACAATTGGATGGGTAATCAGCTGTGACATGTTAAAGCTTCCTGAGGGATGAGATGTGACTGCTTAATTTCACACCTACCTTTGTAACTTACTTTGCCATAAGAGCCAAATAGTGTTTAACTAAGACCATTTTTGTACTGTTATTCACCTATTAATCACACACGGTCTGAAATATTAGCAGATGAATCAAATGTCATCAAAGTAGCTGCTTATACAAAGGAATATTAAAATATGACATTAAAATATGACAGTGTTCCACTTTGTGGTAACTTAAAACAAATAAACAGTCTAAGACATAATATCTGGATTTTATTCCAAAATGAAATCTGCTTGGGTGGTAAAAATATCTCAGGCGTGACTGCTGCGCCTGTGATTATTAGAGCAGAAGAATTGTTAGAGCAGATCATGTAGCTGCAGTACACACCCACAGAATGTGGAAAATCCTAATTCAAAGCACTACAAAAAAAATACGATGCAACGCGTGTCCATAATTTAAACAACTGAGTTGATATTTTCATGTAAAGCTGCAAAAACAACTTTTTTTCCCATAGGTGTTTTGTGTATTGCATGTGGACAGGGAATTACCTGGATTTGTCAAAATATTTCCCAGTGTAAGCCATTCCACAGGCCACACCAAGACCCTGCCCCAGCGATCCAGTGGCGACATCCACAAATTGTTGTTTCTGAAATGCACACAAATCAAATAAATAAATAAACTCTGAATAGAGTTTGTGCTCTTTGAGTCCTGAGGTGTGTTATAGGTACAGTATGTGGTGGCTTACAGGGGTTGGGTGCCCCTCCAGGGTAGAGTCAACCTGGCATAAACTGAGCAATTCGCTCTCCTTGAGAAAACCTGTTTCAACCCATATGGAGTACAACGCAGGAGCAGCATGACCCTGAGAGAGACGTGAAAAGAAGCAAGGCATTACAATTACAAAAGGAACAGAAGCTCTCAAATCTAGACCAGCGGAGCTTTCTGACTCTCACCTTAGACAGGATAAAACGGTCGTTGTTGAAGTTTCTTGGGTCTTCAGGGCGGTACTTCATAGTGTGGAAGAAAAGCACAGACATGATTTCTGCCACACTGCAGCATGACGTAGGATATCTGTACAGTGTATGAGAGGGTGCTGTTAAAATGAATCCAAATAAACAGTAAACTCAAAAACACAGAAAAATACAGGTTAAACTTTAGTATGTTTATTATTAGTAGCCTACTGTTTTTGGATAAAATCCACAATAGCTATACATTTATGGTACTGTCCCAAAATGCTACAGTATCACTGTAGGTAAAGCTATCACAAAGCAGACTTAATGAGCTAAAATTTCAGCTTGATGTGCCAAATGAATATTCAATTCATTTATCAAAACAGTGCAACATATGCTGGCAAAAAAGTAAAAAAACACAACTTCAAATTGCTTTTGCAAAGACAATCACACAGAGACCCATAAACTTTGAGTATATGTTGCCCCTAATTAATTGTAGCATTAAAATATGTTGCATCTATAAATAACTGGCATTAATGCATTTTATTAAACAGCCAACTTCTGTCGCAAAGAAATCACAAATTCCAGCTCCATGGAGTGTGAAGGCAAGTATTTTGGCGCGTTCAGCTCGTTGCTATCCTTTCCATGTTTCCAAGTGTTCAAGATCAATAAGTCATTAATACTAATAAGTCTTGGAATATTTTAAGTCAAGTAATATTTCTCGGTGCTCAGTGTTTTTCTTTTCATATCACTGTAGGCTTAACACTGCAGAATTGTGCAATGTGGAGTTAGGCTTCGATAAAATAAATTGCTTGCTATTCAAAAGTAGACATTCATAATCAATAAGTGCTCTAAGGAGAAATTATATTAAAGATTACAGGCAGCTTTTCATTGAAATTTCCATTGAAGAGGATCGCATGATTGCAGCGGCCACACAGTACTCGAGTCTATTGCTACGTACAGTTCACCCACCATTATACTATACAGGGTAGTCTGCTGTGTCGAATTGTTCATAGGGGTATGTCTAGTAAAATAGACGATTATGGACAATTATTATCTTGTAACCAAAGTAAATGTAAAAAAAATCAAATAACCTAAATTCTGTTCATGTCACCCTGATCTGTTCATGTTTTACATTCATTTCTGCTTGCACATCAATTTAAAAGATTTTGAACATTTTCTCACATTATTGTGTATATCTAATATGCTATAAATAAAGTATAATTGCACGGAAATAACACAATGTAGATATTTACATTTCCTGAAATAAAATGCTAAAATCATTTCAGCAAAATCTAAATTTGCCAAATTTGTCAAAGGAGAAGAACAAAAGCAGGACACATTGTTCCTTACATCCTGATCTGTTCATGCATAGTTCATTGGGTGTGACTATTTCTGTTGATCAGTGCACGATGCAAAGGAAAACTAGGTTTTGCATTATGTTATGCACACATTTCTTATGTTTATATGTGCAGTGCATTTACAATCTTACAGAAAAGCTCGTGTGCAAGAATCAGTGAATGCAACTTACCCGCTGCCCGCTCCAGTTGTTGCCTTGATCGAGTTGATTCGGAGGCGGTTGGCGATGTTCCTCAGTGCTTGCACTGTCTGCTGGTCAGGTTTGTGGTAATCCTCCATGAAGGCGATATATTGAGTTTTAAAGCACCAGAAAAATGGACCAACTACAATCCTCTGTTGAATTTGTGTGGTTTTAATATGTGTGTGTGCGTGTGTGTGTGTGTTTGTGTGTGTTGCCAAAGAGCAAAGCTAGTGTCAGTGTGTGAGTTATAGAGGCAGGCAGAAAGAGAGATAGAAACGAGGAGAAACTGGATTTAACCTACCAGGCATGTACACACATGGATGCACAGGGACACACACACATACACACACACACACACGCTGAGAGACACAAAGGAGGAGGAACCTGGTGACGTGCACTGGGCGTTACTGCTAAAATATAACGGCACACACCTAAACTATATACCTTTTACCAGACTATGTTTTGACAGCTAAGGTCACAAAAGGTGGAGAAAGGTCACAAAGGGTAATTTAAAAAAAAATGTGTCTGTGTAACATCATCAGTTCAATTCTATCCCTCCTACAAATCACATGTTTAACCACGTCCTGCCTATTTAGTTATGGGTGAGTGCATGCAGTCTATGAGTGTGAGTTTAAGAAAAACAAAACAAAACACTCTTGTCTTAGAGTGCGAATAAATACATTAACAAGGAAGAGGAGCGCCTAAAAATCAAAATGATGCCTTCCTCGTCCTTGGCTTGTGACACGACTGATGATGTACTGAGAAACTTTACCTCAGGAAGGCTGTGATATTTCTCTGCCATATGTAGTTGCTACCAACTGAGTCTCTTCTAGATGAATGGTGCTCAGAGTCTTGTCAAATGAGTGGAAGATGGGGAAACATGTCCTTTCTGTCTCTGGGAAGAGGTCTTTTGTAGCAACATTTACTCCCAGTGATTGGGGAGTGTTAAAACTTACCTCATTTGGAGTGGTTAAGCGATTTGTGGATAAAGAAAAGGAGGATGTACCTGTGTCTGTTAACATCCAAGATTGTGCACCTTCCCTAGCAACTTAGAGCTTTTTGGAAAAAAGATGGCAGGGATAGCTCAGTAGGTAGAGTGGTCGCCCCATGATCAGAAGAATCCACTGAACGGCTACCCTGAGGTACCCCTGAGCAAGGTACAGTTCCTACACACTGCTCCCCGGGCACTGGATTGGTGGCTGCCCACTGCTTCACTGAGTGAATGGGTTCAATCCAGAGAAGTAATTTCCCTACGCGGATTAATTAAGTATACATTACATTGATAGTGCTAAAAATGTTTCCTATTTTATATTCAAAAACTCTTCCCCAGGCCGATGGCTGCCATCCAAGCCAAAGATGTGAGTCTGTCGAGGAGACTGCCTCAGAGTACTTTGCTCTGGAGTGTTTAATCAGACTGGAAAGTGTTCAAGACCATGTTAATCATGCTGGTGGATGCTTGAGTGGGGAAGGTGGATGAAGTTGGTGAAAATATCACTTCACTCTTCTAAAGCTGTCACAACTGAAATGAGACAGTAATGGTGACAAAACATTTTTTTCCTACAGAATCTGCTACCATACATCTTCAGCACCTGCTAAAGTATTAATAAGTAAAAATCTTTGAAGGTGGCCACATCAAGACAGAAGCTCACACCTGTTCACTTTCCAGCTAGCCATCCAGACATGCTGAAAAGAATGATGGGGATTAACTGTATCATCTGCAGGAAGACTCTGATAGACCTCTGGAGGATCTGCGGGGAGCCAGCCAAATTTTCATCTGCAAATTCTGACACCTCCCTCCAGCCCTCCAGCTTCATTCTCAAACTCTATCCACCGAAAAGCAGTGATTTAACCTTACCGTTATTCCTCTCCACCTCTGCCAAACTCTCAGCTACCTTCATCATTTTTTTTACTATGGTAGAAGAGGAAGATCCCTGTAGCTCCACAGTGTAGTGGTTTACACATTTCTCTTACAGTTTGTCCCTGGGAGGACGCACAAATTCATTTGGAGTTGTGAGAAGGGAATCCAGTGTAAAAACTCTTGTGGAGCTACATGGTGTGGTGACCCAATGTGAATACTAAAAAGCCCTTTTTCTTCTCGAAGAGGAAGATCCTGCTGGAGGATTTGCTGGAGGTTTTGATACTTTGTGCACTGTGGAAAGGCTGCATGTGGTGATAAAAAACAAGATCAAAACTCTTGAAGCATTAAACCAACCATGAATCATTTGTATTATTATAACAACCTCTCTTATTGTGTTGTTCAAAAAGCTAGCTTTGGGAAAAGAGGAAGACCAAAGAGAAGATTCATGGATGTGATGAAGAAGGGTTATAGAGTTGGTGTGACAGAAGAGGAGGCTAGGGATAGGATGGTAGTACCACAGCTCCTCTCTTGGTCTTCTATCAAATGCTTTCTCTAGATCCACAAAGACCTTCTCTGTACTTCTCCATCAACACTCTAAGCAAACATCACATATGTAATGCTCTTAAAGCCACACTGCTGCTCGCTGATTGTCACCTCTCTTCTTAACTTAGCTTCAACAGCTCTTTCCCACAACTTTATGGTATGCCGAATCAGCTCTATCCTCCTGTAGTTACTACAATTCTGCCCATCACCCTTGTTCTTGAAAATCACTATACTTGTTCTCCATTCCTCAGGAATCCTCTCACTCCCCCAAACTGTGTTAAACCTGGTCAAAAAGTTCACTGTCCTCTTTCTTAGACTTGTTCAACAGGTCTTATGGCTGTTTCTTTGAACACTTTCCTGTACTTCCTCATTCCACCACCAAGCCCTTGTTCTCCTGTCCACAGGATGTAACACTTACTTGTAAGTTTCCCACAACTGTACTTTTCCAGTCATCATTAGCTTTTCCCCATTCTGACGCTTGGTTTGAACTTCAGCAGATCAATTTGCCCACGTCTATGTGCCTAAACGCATTGAGTTGTTCTGATTGGCTGATTAGATATTTATCCTGAGCAGTTTAACACGTTTCACAAGTGTACCTAATAAAGTGACAGGTTGGTGAAATTTTTCATTTCATGTGAATTGCAATATATTAAATGAAATGGGAAAATCTAACTGAAAATTGGAATGAAAATTGTAAAAAGGATCCAAATTTAACATTAAAATTTTCAGCAATGGCATTTCACATTAAAACCATTTCCTAAGACAGAAAATATTTTAAAATCTTTGGTCATATATTGGTGTCCAACAGCGTCTGACAGAACTGTAATTATGGGGAGAGCTGGCCTGCCATCTAGAGGAACATCTTTGATATCACACTGGTCTGTTTCTACACGGGTACGTGTTGTATCGGATGTATGAACCGATAGCGTCTTGGAGACAAATCAATACTCGCTGCACTCTTTTGTCTGCGACATTTTGGTGGGGGAACCTGAAATTCAGGTGTAGGGGGGCAGGGGACCAACTACATTTTACAACATATAAGCCCATGTTACATTTGCTATTAAGAATGGAACTTAGTATAGGCTAACTATTATTATTAGATATTACTAAAGAACACGATAAGCTTAAATTCAATAGGATGACTCCTTCTAGAAGAAAATCATTTTACTTAGCAGCCATATCAAAACATATGTCAGCACTTATAATTAATTATAATTAATTTGAAGCGTTTTCTAAATTAACTTTCATTTCAAACGTCAAACGGACATAAAATGTACAGAATATTCAGCCAACCCTGATACAGACGGTCTAAATGTTTGCTCGCTTTCCACAGAAATAAGATTCAAAAGCATCTCTCCTGGTGGCTACACTTTCACCATTTTTCTACCTAAAGTTCTCTCATAAATGTTGTCTCTCGATCCCAGTATTATCATTTATCATTATCGTTAAATTTGCTTTCAAAAAATGTTTTAGAATATGTATCAAGCAGAAAACTTCAGCAACACATTACACATACAGATATAATAAACATATGCAAAATAGGGTTCTGTTTTTCTGTTTCTGTTTTGATCAAATGACACTTACTGAGCAGCCTTTACCTTAAAATTTCCTTGGAAATGCAATCACTGTACCCTAAGCTAGCACAGGAAGTGCGGGCCATACTACACAGAAACAGTTTGTCATATGCTGATCTGGTAAAAACAGCTCAGATTTTGAAATGATGGCTCGCAGGGCATCTGAGTAACTTCGAAAGAGAAACAGTGTAACTGCCAATACAGTAATTTCTAAAGTTACTCAGATTACGCTCCCCCATCTCTGCAGCGCTAGCTAACGTCACGTCTGAATCGTGAACGCATCACAGGGGTGAGAGGGGAAAATGACGCACACAGGCGGGATCATGTGGTCATTTAACGGTCTCTGTGGCATCAGCTGAAAGAACCACCGGACAGCAGCTCATAAAAGCTGAAATCACTCGACAGGATTTTGTATTAAACTGCCAATCAGACTTCATTACTCATTAACTGAGTTTCACTTTGAACCCCTGTTTGTATATTGGATCATGCAGTATTACAAAAAGGTTAGAAATATGGAAAGACTGTCCATCGTTAATTCTGAATGTTTTCGTGTGTACAGTATGTAATATGCAGATATCAGAAAGTAACTTTATAATTAACACAATATCTTGAGGAAGATTATTTTAAATTTTTAGTTGAAAAGATGAAAATAATACTGACACATGCCAAAAAATGTATGTGTTTGTATGTGTGTGTGTGTGTGTGTGTGTGTGTGTGTGTAGGCATCAGCAAGGCATAATGTGGCAAATGCTATATGAACAGTCATTATTTTCCAGTACTCCATTTTGAAAGTCCTTTCGTCACAGCTAAGAGTTTTCTAAACATTAGACACCAGAGGACACTGTCTCCCCATAAATGTTGTATGAATGTAACCAAAAAAATATGTTCCTCTCTATTGTTATACTATAACAGCCAGGGGTGTTATAGTGGGGGAATCGTTAGAAGAATAACGTATTTATTCAAAGATGAATTATTTGTTCATTTCACAGAGAGTGAAACCAAACAAGTATTTAGTAACTACGACAGGATCCAAACAAACTGAAGTGTGAGCTGAGAGTGTAACTGCTACGATTGATCAGCCCCTCGACTGTCCCTGTTTCATTTTTCACTTAATCTTTACAGCCATCAGATGATCTCTATGGATTCCTGCGCTCTTCCGTAGCTTTGGAGTCAGGTCCCAGCACCTGTGCATTCATAGCCAAGCTGATGCCATCGGTTGAGCCTCCTACTGCTATCCTGGTTCCACCGACGTTGTCCTTCTCCCAGTTTCCAGCAACTCCTCTGGGCTCCTGGATCCTGTCAGAAAAGCTTTGCTTCACAGGGCCCCACAGGTGCCAGCCAATGGTGGCATGGGAAGACAACACCACGTGGTGATATTCAGCCAATGTCTGACACCCACAGTTGCACACTTCCTGGAGGGAAAGTACATTCAGAGATCATAAATGTTTCTATTTTTAATCTCTCTGGCAGAAAAAGAGGAGCAAAGCCACCACTTTTGAAACAATGCCTTTAAATAACACACAACATGTGTGTGGTTTCACGAGCACAAAGCAAAAAAAGGTTTTCATCATCGTTGGCCTTGAATGCTTAATGGCATAGATAGAAGATACAGATGCACACGCGTATACAGGCCAACATACATAATGTGCATATGTACTCAGGCATGCTGACGTATGCACATGAGTACACTTGCACACAAATTATCCCACATTCATATATATATGTATATATATTGCACACACAAAAATGTTGGTGCTTCTCTTTAATACCAGTTGTTCCTTCAGGCTTGAGCCTTTTCCACTCTGCTCTTATCACTCCATTTCCTTAAAACGTTCTGCAGTCACCATGATGACATGGTGCTTGCCCTTCTATCAGAATGCTGCCTGTCACTCAAAGGTCCCACCCACTGACAGTGCATGATACAAAAGCATGGCATTTGTGATTGAATTATCAACAGAGCACTCAGTCATTCAAATGCTCAGGACAGGGTTTGGTCTGGGTTGGGTTGAGATGATATATGCTAAAAAAAAAAATCAAAGTGGAAATCAAAGAGATATCAAAGTATAGCTATATCACATGGGTGGTATAGTTTATTGAGATAGCTGAAGCAAATAGTATTCAGTGAACAATTTAAAGAAATATAAAGATTTGAGTGAAGAGCTTTGGCTAAGCAGACAAAGTGGATGAAGAAAAACAACAAAGAGGGACTAAGATTCATAGAGGAGAGTGTGTGAGCAGGGGTTAAGGCTGAGCGTGTGTTGTGGGCTCAGCAGCGAATTTGACGATGCACTGGGAGAACAGCTGCGCTGCAGGGCTTTCAGGCTCCATCACTACTGCTCTCCTTCAAGCAGCTCCACCAACACACTCCCTCTGTTACACAAAAATGTACACAGAGCGCTCATAAACATGCAAAAGCACTGATTGTTGCATCAGTGCACATGAACATGCTGCAGCAATCGCCAGGTTTTCAGACGTATGTGGTCAAATTTAAAATACTTTCAAAATTCCCAAATTTTCTTTTACTGGGAATTTTTACTGGGGCCAGGATTAAACTGGAATAGAAAGAAAATACCAGTGAGGGAGCTTATGAGCACTAACAAAGGCCCTCTTAAGGTATATATGGTATAACTAATTTAACTAATTGAATGCGAGACATAAAAGACATAGAGTAAAAGCCAAGTGCATTAAAAGAGAAACAGAAAAATAAGAGCTTTTACACCATGAATTGCAATTGAAAAACTACCTTCAAAGATCGCCCAGAAACTAAATATTCAGTACAGCAACAATGAGAACATGAGGCATGTTCTCCAGGTAATTTTATTTTTGCTACTTTTCCTGTACATGGATGAAAAGCTGTTCAACACTCAACAAAAAACATCTCAACAGGGACCTTTAAAAAGGCTAAAAATATTGACAGGGAAATTGAAACGTCACTGTCTCTTTGTCTGGCAGTGTAATAAAAAAATGGTTAAACTCATTTTCTCGCGTGATGCATGGAAAGTATTAAAAGTGTCAATTTTTTTAAAAGTTCATTTTGGTTGGGAAAGTTTGGTGGAGCAGAGGAGCAGATGAAATTAAAGGTGGGGGGGCAGATTGAGCCAAATAGCAACTGTGGTCCGTGGGGGCCACTGCACCCTCTGTCTGTGTTTTTATTCCATTTTCAGTGATTTTGAAGGACACGAATTTGAACACAGTCTCACTAAAAACATGGACGTGCTGTTATATGCTCAGTGCTTTTCCAGGTGAGTGAACCCTACAACATTTAACTATTATTTCCACCATCTTCACTACCATACGGTCGTCTCTGCAGGGATTTCATCAGTACAGCGAAGCCAGGTTCTGGGCATAAAAAGAAAAAGAAGAAGAATGTTTTGTATGAGTAGAGTTTGGTTAGTACTAAATCATTAGGCACAAGTAAAGTCAAATAAAGCCCCCAATGCTAGCTGTTAACATACAATATTCTAAACCACTGATTGTTATTTTTGTTAGGTTAAAACATGGGAAGCAGTTAGTCTGTGTGAGCTTTGCACACAGACTAATTTCCCACAAATTAATAACTTAACTTGTGAGAAACAAATGCAACCCCACTTTCTTAATCAGTACAAAAAAGCAGAATATAAACATGACACGTTGTTTTGCAGATTGCTATTTCTTGTCTGGATGCAGCGATTCCTTGATGTCTTTTCACTATACTTCACAATGATACATGTATGTAATAAACAAACAAGATATAATGTTGATTAGTCAGCATTTCAAGTAGAGGTTGGCTTCTATCCAAGCAATTCTCCTACCAGTCTCTGTTTTTTATGCAAAGGTAAGCTGTTCTTTCCAACTTCTTTTTACAGTATAGATAAGAGAAAGGTATAAATATTATTGTCTAACTCACAGCAAAAAGAAAAAAAAGGATAGTGTTATTATATCTTCCAAATTCTCACATGCCTAAATACCAGTTAATGATCTTTTTGTCTATAAACTGGAATATACCAACTGTATCATCCCCTTTGTCCTTTCTATGGAACTTTTTTCCTTTAATGTGTCACATATTTGTCCATACTATGAGTACATTATCAGCAATGTATGATGAATAAAGTGACTTTTAAACAAACATTTCTCCTCAGAACAGTTTTGGATTTAATTACCAACACACACATGCACACACGCACACACACACACACACACACACACACACACACACACACACACACACACACACACACACACACACACACACACACACACACACACACACACACACACACACACACACACTACTCTTCTATATGTAAATAATTCAAGATGATTCTAGAAGCAACCATTATCCTTAGCAGACAGGTAAGCTGATACAGTACCCCGTCCCTGCCTCCTCACCCAGGTGTATTTTCCCCCTCACCAACTGCTGCTGCAGTTAACTCACTGACTACTCCAGCGGGGATGAAAAGGGGCTTTTTCTGTTCTTTGTTGTCCACTGGAACATGTAGGTGAAACGGAGGCCTCCCTCAGCTGTTAGCAGGTAAGACTTTGCAATACCATACTGAGCTATTTGTGCAAATAACAACAAGGGAATGTAGGAATTATTTCAGACTCCATTTTCATGTTGTCTGTGGTCGGTGATATTACGGAAGGAAATTTGGTGAACAGTGAATGTGGTTGAACTGAGATACCTACACTTTTATATTACATTGCCACCACAATGTCTCATTTTACTTATTCCTTGCTACTGTAAAGGAACCTGTATATATTCTCTGAAATTAAAATTAAGACAAGAGTTGTTAAATGGTCTTCTAATGGTCAAGGGTATCATTAGTTTTTCATATGTGTGGGATTAATATGTAGCTGTATGTATAACAGATTGTGTTTTGTGATACTGTTGCATATGCCAGATGGAGTCTTTACTTAATGATTTTACAGGATGTTACGACACCTATATAGGAGGTTTATATCTTTTACAAAACAACAGAAGGTAGAGAATTGGACCCATAATGCACAATGGTAAGAATCTTGCTAATGTCAGTAACAATATTTTTAAGTAAAGCATTTGCTCAAATGTTTCTGATAACGATTTTTAATCTCACTCAGAGAAAAAATCTGTAGCAAAGCAAAATAAGGTATGACTCATCCCCTTGTTACATAGCGTGCATGGCTGAAAGGAAAGTGTTTTGTGTGTTTGCATACATCTGGAACGTTCGGTTATTTGCTCAACAGCTGTAATGGGAGAGAGGTAGGTGTTACAACTAGATCAGGCTAGGTGGTGTTGACTTACTTTCTCATTATGAAAACATGCAACATACTGTCAGTGAAAAGGAATCACACTCGCTGACTTTGGCAGAAGGTCTGTGAAAACAAATAACAGCAATAATTTATATATGTGTAGACGGTATACACAGAAAATATTTTTAAATCTCAAATAGTGAGACTCACTTTGAATGATTACCTTATATAAGTAGATGCAGTTCATTAAATTTAATTGGCACCCTCCATAACAAACCCCCTATGGTTGCCAGAGTAAACATTCCCTTTGAGATATTATATAGCAGCACGTTAACAGTGCAGTATGTATTTATATATGGAACTAAGGTACATTTGTTATAAGGCTATTCCGTGTGAGCTATATCACATTCATCACATCTGTGAAGTGATAAATGCAAACCTTTTGGTGTTGGGAGATGAAGGGATCACAGATTTTATCAAAGAATGTAAATCATTGAGATTCTGCTTAACACCCACTTCTGAGTGAAGAACTGGCCACCTTTATGTCCCACTGCTATGGTTTTAGTGCTGGATTGTTTTAGAAGCCACAGTAGGGCGCTTTATGGTTACAAAGCAAGCAGGTTAATTAGTTCTGTGCTTAAAGAACTATGGAAACAAATCACAGATGATGGTTAAAGACCTGAATGTTTATGATAATGAATAATTATTATAATTTAAGTGATGATGGAAAAAATGAATTATTGCAACATTATTCAAAAAAGTTGTTTTCCACTGTTTTACTTCACTTCTTCTTTTAATAAGATGCTATAAGCATCACCTTCAGTCACCAGTTACTGTTATTTTTTATATATATGTTTAATTTTTTTATTCTGAAACACACACACATAATTAAAACACCCAAAATCTGATGCCAGCAACTTGTTTCCCAAAAAAGGGGGGATGTGGTGTTGCATTAGCTGTTCTTTCACACTGTGAGCTGTTGGAACAGCTGCTTTAGTTTTAAAAGCAAAATGTTTTGGTGTTCTTGATTAATATAGGATTTTTGCTTCTTATCATTTCAGACCCCCCTTTGTCATATCTTAATGAACCGATGGACTAGAGATTTCACTCTCAACCTATGTATGGAGCCACACTGTTCTAATATGTGCAGAATCTGATTCGGCATTGCTTTGCTGATATAGGCAAGACCTTTCCTGCTAAAGATGGCAGCACTGCCATCTTTAGCAGGAAAGATGGCAAGTGCTGAACTACTTGTATAAGTAGTTCAGCACTGACAGAGTCATTAAGGATGTGCAAGTTTTCTCTGCCATGTACACTAACACAGCCATGTATCTGCTTAAATTTTGGCTTATAGAAACTCCAGTGAGACTTGTTTTCAAAGAGGAATTTGACATTTTTGGTTTGTCAGCTCAGAGGACAGTTTTCCTGCTTTGTGGTAGAAATGTGGTAGAATTTATGGATCTTGTTTACATTTGCCACTTTTTTTTCTTTTTAGCATGGTAGAGTTTAAACTTCCATTGTTGATGGAACAGTAAGCTATGTTTCTGGTAGTGGTTTTCAAATTTCCTGAGCCCATGCATTGCTTTTCACTGAAGAATCTTGTCTATACAAAGCTGACTTTCCGCTTTGATTATAATATATTTTAAGGACAGCATTTTAAAGTTTCAGGATTTAATATGCTTTTTTAAATG
Source organism: Oreochromis aureus (assembly GCF_013358895.1). Classification (NCBI taxonomy): domain Eukaryota; kingdom Metazoa; phylum Chordata; class Actinopteri; order Cichliformes; family Cichlidae; genus Oreochromis; species Oreochromis aureus. Next base: position 20,899,299 of record NC_052946.1, on the reverse strand, counting down.
AACGTAGCGCTTAAATATTCGGAAGTCAAGTCATTTTTCAATTGGGTCTCAACTCTTGAAAGGGGAGTATACATACATGGGGTGGGAGTTTACTGAGCACCAGCAAGTTCTAATCGAGTAAATTATATGACTGACCCAGTTTATGACTGATGTCCTGCTATTCATTCATTTATTTATTTTCATTTTCGGGGTTTCAAATGGATTTCAGATATATTTGGTGCTACATTTTCATGAGACAGCCTTCGGGGGGAGTTAACAGGTTGTAATTAGTTTAAAGATAAGTGTACTGCAACAATATCCGGAAGGAAAACTGAAAGGTGTCGCTTTTTTATTTATTTATTTTTATTAAAGAGGCGCTATCACTGGATAGCCCGCTTGACCCAGCAACGATCTGAAGTGTGCAGAACCATGAGTCGGAGGCAGGAGGAGGAGAGCTCGCTCTCAGTTGGACACTGGTTTCACTGTTGACTGGCTCCGTGACGATAAGCAGGCAGCAGACGAGGATGCTCTGTTGTCTGGTGCGCACTCTCCTGTCTCCAGCTCACCACAATCACCATGGAAGAGCCTAATTAATGCACAGCCTCTCCGTGTCTCTCCCACTCCCGGAGCTGATGATTTTTAGAGCGCCGTTAGAGACGGGACCTGCGTTTTTCGCCCTCCGAAGCTCCGGACTCGGCTATCCATCGGAGAGGACCGCGGCTGAATTATAAAGTCTTCAGAAAAGGTAGCTCACAGCGTGGTGCGGGTTCTGCTCCACAAACTGAAGTTAGCCTCTTAGCATAGCCGCGTTTTCCTGCATACAGGCAATGATGATGTTTTTTTAATGTATATTTTATTATTGTCAGAGGACAGCAGATATATAAGGCCACTTTCCTCTCGATGCTGTCCTGTTCTGTAGATTCACAGATTTGTCGCCTTGTCATAAACAATAGCCGCCACTGGTAAATTGACATGAATAGAGCTCTCCGGGGCTGATACCAGGCTGATACCTTTTCTGGTCATGTGGACCGTCCACTGTATTAGCCCCGAGTGTAAGAGCACCGCTGATTGAGGTTTGCTGTAATAACGTTGCCAGCTGTTTCTGATGGGCAGCGGGGACCATCTGAAGGCTGTGCGCTGCTCAGTTTTCACTATGAGCGCCCGGAGTCCAGCCTGTCATTTCACATCGCTGTTTTTTTTTGGGGGGGGGGTTGACCATGTCTTACCTTGGTGGTGTCCAAGGAGAAACACGAGGACGCTCGATGATGGTTATTTTGTCACGAATTGCTCATGGAAATGTCAGTATCTGTTTCCATCACGGGTGCACGGTCGACGACGTCGATGCAGCAGTGAAATTAATATCTAGAAAAATTATGCATTTAATACGCATTGTTCTCATTTTGAGCTTGCACTAGGCTTGGCTACATGAAGGCAGGAGCGTAGTGCAAAAAGAGATGTAAAGCAGCCAGTCTCGCTGCAGCGAGGTGTAGAGCCATGCATTACAATAATACACATATCACATTTTGTGTGTGTGTGTGTGCAATAAGAAGATTAGTTCTTCTTGGAGCATCACTGCAGTGTGACCTTTTTGTGTTTCTTCCTCTGCGGGCCTGCTCGCAGTTCAAGGACTTACACAGCTGATGTGACCAAGTGATGCCGGAGAGTGGCAGCTCTGAATTGTGGCATGTTGCTTCCCCCCCCCTTGTGAAATATGGTTATTTTTAGACAATTTGGGGTAATTTACTAATCCCAGACTTTGATCGGAACATCAAAGCCAAACAAAGCCTGCCATATTTGTTGCTGTTTTATTGAAGGTGATCAGGTGATTTCTCTGTTTGAGTTACTCACAGGACTGTGGAACCAGGATTGCTTATCAGAGACGAAAATAAAAAATGGGTTAGAGTTTCACTGAGAATGTGCTTTGGTATCTCATAGTAGTGTTAGATTAATTACCATTCCTATCATAAATTATAAGACCTTATAATATTGCAAACATTAATTATAGGCATGTATCAATATGGTTGACGCTCTTTTGTTTTTACATCATTAAACTCCAATTGTCTGCAATTCCATTGGGAGCACCTCCTGTGTTGTATATTTGTTTAGTACACAGCAGATAACAAGGAAGAAACTGTATGCTGGTTTAGCACTATTATTAGTCGGAAAAATTAGAGGTTATTCCTAACTGTCAGTACTGAATATAAACAAAGTTAAGGCATGGCAAAGTCAGCTTTATTTACACAGCAGGGAAAATTTGAGAAATGAAGACGAGAACAACAAAAAAATAGTAGAATTGATGGAAATGCTATCGATCAATAATGTTTTAAAACAATAGCAATAATAACAATAATTGACAACTTTCAGAAATAAATCATTCACTTTGTTCGGGGTGTATTCAAGCATCTAGGGTCCAATTTAAAGGAACTTTGAATGTATGTTGACCAGACTGTCAGGACTCCAGGTCCCAGGGTAACATGGATATGAGGAAGCAAAGCCATTCACAGTTTTGTATCCAGATAAAGAACCTTAAAATCTTTACTTGTTCATACTGGATGCTTTTGGAGCAATTGAGGTAGGTTCAGTGTAATGAGCTTCGTGTTGTTACAAAAAAACAAACTGTCTTTCTCACTTTATTTTCAGAGGCAAATTATGCCAGCAGCATCAGAGTCGGACGCCCTGGTGACTTGCCACCTCATTGGTCAGACTACTCTGCCCTCCTATAGTCTCCTGGTCTACCCTGGCAGATCCATGCTGCTGGATGCTCCTCACAGAGCCACGCCCGCACCATGAGCGCCAACGGGCCTGCCCCAGACCCAGCCCCTACCACCCCAGAAGCCCCTCCCACCTCAACAACCGCCCCTGCTCCGGGTCCGGCCCCGGCCTCGGCCCCAGCGCCGGCTCCCACGGCACCACCTGCTCCCCCCGCTCCACCTGCCCCAACATCCTCTACCATCCCGGTAGGTGCGTTGGCACAGAAGAAGCGGCAGCAGTATGCCAAAAGCAAGAAACAGGGCAGTAATGCCAACAGTCGGCCACCGAGGGCTCTGTTCTGTCTCAACCTCAACAACCCTATACGCAGGGCCTGCATCAGCCTGGTGGAGTGGAAGTATCCTTTAAAATGGTGCATGTGCATGTTTGTGTTTAGATAGGACAAAAGATCAAGGCTGATAAAAGAGTAGATATGGGCAAAGGAGGAAACTGTGAAATTTTGGTGTTTAGAGCTTTACGTAACACGTAATTAAGTATTAATACTTAATACTATTAGTTATCTAATTGCCATTAATAATTGACTGTATCATTCAGAACTCTAAGTAATTTGATGATTACTGAAATTTTAAAATAACTTCAGACATAGCAGTATGGCTGCAAAGTAGCAAAGTCTTTGTTTCTATTCGTGTGAACTGGATAGTGCAGGATTTTGGGTCGCTGTCACACACAAACACAAAAATGTTTGAAAATATGTGCGTATGTGTGAGAAACTGCGACAGACAGTTTTTAATATTTTATGACCCTTGATAGGGAAACAAATTCCTGCTGATCTTATTCCTGATCAATGAAAACAATGATCATTTTTGGTGTCTACAACTCTTGGATCTTAGCTACGATAATTAAGTAATGATTATTGATGACTGCCACTAAATGTAGACTTAGGTTAACTAAATGGTAAACAGACTAAATTTCTCATTGTTTACATATTATCTGCTTATTTTTTGTGTTTAGTAAAGCTTTGAATTTAGTTTTTCTAGTTTATTGATTCTGATGTAAAGTGAATACACTTAAAGTCACAGGAAAATAAGTTTTTATATTATCTTAAATGCTAATAATTATATATGTATATATTTTAGGTAGGCGCAATGTAGCTAATGTTCTATTTGAAGCATGTCTCTCCAATAAAGACAGAGTGAACATTACCATGTCATTACGGGTGAGCTTTATAGACAAAGCAACTGAACCCTGGCACAGCACAGCTGTGGTGGTGTTTTTGCTGGAACAGATGCTTCTATCACAAAAGCCGTCAGATGTTATAAAGTAGATTGCTCAACATGAATCACAGAGATATATTCATAAGCCCTCTTTTCATGTTTGTTAAAAAAAAAGTCTCTGGGGATTGACTACCAGTACACTTTAGGAAATGCAGCTGTAGCCATATCAGGTGTCCCAAATTGCTCTGCATGGACTACGTGCAACAGCACGGCACAAGTGGCATTTCTTTCTCAAATGTCGTTGGAATAGGGTCGTGTTTTTCTTTTTTATGACATTTTTGAATGACAAGAAGCTTAAATTTAACCTTTCAGGATTTGAAAATGAAAATGGAAAGCTAGAGTAAAATATGTCAGTGCTTACTGTAATGGAGGACATAATGGAGGTGAATGCTTTTCCCACTGTTTTAAAAATTCTAGTCATAAAAACCTGCCACGGTTCAGCATTTCATTAAATCAGTTTAGCTTGTCATAAACCCTCTGTTGGGATGGCAGTCGTTTTTTAGATGCAAGAGTTTTTCTTTCTTTTCCATTATTTTGCATCATAGTTATTTTTACCAGTTTTTTCAACTTTGTTGCCTTTTTCAGTCACATTACATGCATGTGTACACATGTGTGGCCTAATCAGTGCAAATTATATAAACTCGAAAAAGGGGGCAAAATTAGCATTATTATAAAAAGCAAATAAAAACATTAAATGACAAATACATAAAAACAAATAAAAATAAATGACAGCTAAGATTCATGAAACAAAGCTCTGTATTCTACTGTATAAGTGAAGTATTTCATTAAGTATTTTGTTAGATACACGATTTTTAAAAAGTACAGAAGTTCAAATGTGCAGTTTTTATCCATATAATTTATTGCTTCATCTACCTGTCATCATTTTCCTTAACTTCCTCTCTCAGGCCATTTGATATCTTTATATTAATTGCTATTTTTGCCAACTGTATGGCCTTAGCTGTTTATGTCCCTTTCCCTGAAGACGATTCCAACTCCACTAACCATGACCTGGTGAGTAGTTTGTGTAACCAGTTTATGTATTTGTATTTGGTGTCTGATGGTGTCTGCGACATACACAATATCAACTAATAATGTCAACTTCTTACTGTCTTCTTAATGACTGGATAATTAGTAAGGAATATAAAAAATACGATTTTTGCTGTATTTGTGATGAAACTGAAGGAAGATTGTCGAGTGCAGTGTATGTTGTACTCTTCTTGTCTGGTTAGCTTTCATCAGATTATATTATCATTAAACTGTTTCACGATACATTATCAAACGTGTTGTTGCTTTATAATCCTCTTTAAGTATATAGATTGATAATATCACTCTTCTGAGATGAAGATACCAGAGGTTTTGCAGTAATAGCAGGACACTGCATACAGACAGTGTTTTCTGTGTATACAGTAGCTTTATTATTCAGCATCTGCCGTGCTTAGGAGAGAAACACTTCTCACGGTGCTTTATCATGTCATCGTTTTCAGGTTTTATTCAGCGTTCTATTTTTAGAATTTTATCGTCATTGCACCACTCTTTGCACCTTGTGCATTTATGTCTGTATGATGAATTATGGGGGTTGTAGTTGTTGTAAGCATTGTTCCACAGCTGAGGATAAGTGGATTCTTCAAAGGCCAAACAGATGCATAGAATGTGCGATGCTCGCATGAACAGAATTTGATAGTGTTTAGTGTTTTTTGAGTAGCGTGTCGAGTGAGTATGAAGACATGAAAGGATTTGAAAGCTCTATTTATGAGCAGAAACATGTGAGGGAAAGGTTATTGGCTTGCTCTAAATGACTGGCTAGAGTGTTCCTCTGTCTGTTATGTTGCTGAACATGCTGTGAAAGATAAGCTACAGCTCTGGTTAAGAGTGAGTTGGTCTACTTTAGAAAGGTGTGCTGTGTCCCAGTTTGACCTCCTGGAGGGTGACCTCGGGGTGTTTGTTTACACAGCACTGCTACATCAGAGAAAAGTGGGCCATCTGGGACGTTACAGTGCCTGATACAGTATTATCTACCATATGCTGTCAAGTTCAGCTTGGAGTGAAATCCAAAAGTGGTCTATTATAATTGTAATGGTGACAACTAGAAGAAACTGTTGTAAAAGAACATACAGAAAAAGACTCTAGAAATAAGTAGCATTTAGCTCCTCTTCTCTGAATATAAAATATATTTTATTTGAAAACTGTTATCATTTTTTTGCATCGTGAATAATGATACAAAAAGGCTTTTTGTGAGTTAATTTGTGTGTGTTTGTCTGCCTATATCCAAATCCAAATCCAATTTATTTATATAGCACATTTAAAAACAAAAGGTTTGCCCAAAGTGCTGTACAAAAACAAAGTGTAAAACACAAGATAAAACCACTGACACTTACATAAAACATAATAAAACACATAAACTATCAATATAAACACAACACATATACAAATATCAACTCACGCCAGTCTGAACGCTATTGAAAAAAGGTGTGTTTTCAAAAGCGTTTTAAAAACAGGAAACGAAGATGCCCGTCTAATATTTAAAGGCAGCGTATTCCAAAGTTTTGGGGCCATAATTGAAAAGACTCGCTCTCCTCTGCATTTGAGCCTTGATTTTGGGACAACCAACAGCAGCTGGTCAGCTGATCTGAGGGTCCGTGAAGGAATATAAGGGTGAAGTAACTCGGAAAGGTATGGGCGAGCGAGACCATTAAGGCATTTATAAACCAGTGTTAGAACTTTGAAATTAATTCTGTGATGAACAGGAAGCCAGTGAAGAGAAGACAGGATAGGTGTTACATGTTCATTCCTGTGGGTACCAGTTAAGAGGCGGGCAGCAGCATTTTGAACAAGCTGAAGACGAGCAAGAGACCCTTGGCTGACTGATATTACATGATATTATGATATTACAGATATCATAGAATATCTGTAATAGGAAAATGCTTTAATGACAGACCATACATTTGAGTTTTATTTGAGCATTGAGATAAACTACATGCAAATGAATGAGAGCTTCATTGTGCATTAGATGTCTGTTGAGTCAAACAGCTTTCAGGGACAGATGCCACTTACTAATATGTGTCTAGCTTCAAACTGTTAATGGACTGTGTGGCTGCTTGCTTATTTCGTACCAGTAACTTTGTATAGTCTCTGTAACTCGGTCTTTTTACAAATGCACCTTAATGCACTGTGAGCATCATGGTGGCATTTTAATCAGTTGAAAGTGTCTGAATTTACATAAATTTGTGTTCAGATATGAATTAGTTTGGCAGCAAAGTCTGGGAACATTTTTAATGTTGAGTTAAATTGTTACCAAATACCTTCACTTATTAGGAGGGATACTACTTGCTACATAGCAGTTATTGTATGCGTCTTACTTCTTTATGTATGTTGTCTGAACCTGCTATACACTGCTGTGTAATATTCGTCACCGTCTTCTAGTGGTTTAGATAGCAGTGTCAAATTGGATTTATGAATGCGCCCATTAAGAATTAACGAAAAACCTCAGTGCCTGTCAGGATCCAGGACTGAATAGTACATTTATGTGGCTCTCATGCTTCATGAACAAGGCCATTAAGCAGAGATCAGATGATGGGCTGATGAGTAGATATGAATAGATTTATCATGTATTGCTGTGTTTTCAGTAATTTTTACAGTTAGGGCTTTAGCTTTTTAGACGTATAACTCTAACCTACTCTATGTTGAATTTATACAGAGGCTATTTTAGTGCACTATATAGGTTTTTTTTGCTTACAGCGGTTACACTGATTATTGCTCAGTGCTACACACAGCTTCCTCTTGCTTGCACAGGCTTTTGGTTTAATTCTGCAGAGGCAGCATATAATCAAATACTAGAGGACAAATAATGCAATCTTTTCCTTTTCAGCATCGCTCGAACAATAGAAATCTTTATAGGGCAGGTGTGCCAGCTTGGCCTTGGTTGTTCTACAGAACTCACACTGTAGTCACAGGAGGAGCACTAGAGAGAAAAACGCTGAGCTGGTTTTGTTGTAGCAGCCAGCAGGTAAGGCTGGAGTGAAGATTGCCATTTCACACTACTCTGCTCTGCAGCCTCACAGGTGGACTGATATGAAACCTGAGTTGCTGTGCTCAGAGGCTGATGTGTAAAGCACAGAACAAATGATATCCGAAAGCTGCAATGGCATGCAGGTTTTAATTCACTTACAAAGCACAGAGACACTAAAACCAGCATGCAATAAGCTGCCGTGTAGATGTGTGGATGTGTAAACTATATTCAGGACAGTTCCTGCATGTTCTGTTGAAATCACAAGATAAAATACTCAGTCTGTGCATTTTACACTGTGTGCACAGTATGTAGGTGCTGCAGAGCTGCTTGACTTGGAACATTACATTGCTGCAAAGTCACAGAGGCCTTTATAGCCTGAGTCTGCCCATCTTGTTAGTAAGGCTTGGTTAAATGCAGCAGCTCATTATAAATAGAAAGCAATTTCCTCCTCAGGCGGAACAGAGGGCAAAAGATTGGGGTCTAGCTACCACCAGGAGGCACAAGTGAGTAACAGGATGTAGCAAGCACACAAATACACACATGCACCGTGAGACCACAAACCCTTGTCAGGACCTTATAGTCATATTTTCATTAATCTCTTGCTTAGTTTGCTCTCTCACTGCTCGTCTTTGTTTAGTCATTTCACTGCAATAGTAAGAAATGCACACGTAACCCACCCTGCACGTGACTGCGTCTCCTCCACACCCACCTTGTCCAAGGGACAGACAAATAGTCTGTGACCCTCCTGCCTTTGCTTTAAGGTCATTTCTGACTTATCTATCTGAGTCTCAACACCACAGGCAGCTCCTGCTGAAGGTAGCTGAGCAAAACAATGACCTTTTCACGGTGAATATGATTCATACATCTTATCCTTTGTCAGGCAACATGCAGTGAATTGCGTCTGGTATCAGGTAGTGTCTGTGCCCATATCCCTGTAATTGCGTAACTCTGGAGCTGCAGAGCTATTTATTTTACTGGGGACAAAAGGACACAAACATGTAAAGAGTCAGTCTTCAACCAACAACGAGGTCATTTGGATGCCAGCAGAGAATGATCAATTCTGACCAGTCTCCCTTCGGATGCTGTTACAAGTTACTGTGCCACAATTTTTAAAATACAAATAATGGTATAAGTTTGATATGGTATAATGGTAATGGTATAAACTGATGCCACATATGGCTTCAAATATACTACAGAATAACTAATCACGCAAATCCACCACCATGTATCCCCCTAAGCTTACATTCAGTCAGTTACAGCACAGTGCAATGCCAACTCTAATAAAATCTCATAGATATCTCACACAATGAGCAACATGTTTCCAAGAAATAAAAGAAGTGAGGCTATTACATGTGAAGCTAACATGCACGGGACTCTGTCCTAGGCATGAAATGTGCCTAGTGTACTAGAAAATGAGCAACTATCAGCGTCATCATCAGTTCTGATGTAAATGCGTACCAACAACTATCAAGGCGCCAAACTTGTGACCCAAAGCCAAATGCCTGCTGACTGATCACAATCATCAAGTTTTTCAGAGTGACAACGAGCCACTGAGAGGCATTCAGTGGTTCCTGTCAAATCTGAGGCACAGTACAGCAAAGTTTTGACAACTAATTATAATTTGAACATGTCGGGATTATTGTCAATCTCACTTTTAAAAATCTTTTTACGTGGCTGGAGATTTTAGAGATAATGTTTTGAATATTTTACACCAACATTTCCATTGTTTTTTTTTATTATAATCAATCAGCTAGGTTCAAACTCCATATAGTACTGGTTGTTTTTGATGTGTACAGCTTGTCTTTGTTATTATCAGTAAAAAGGCACTCTTAAAGACAGCCAATGATAGACAAACCAAGTTAATAAAATTATATATCAAGCATGATAACAAAGACAACTAAATATGAATAATATACCCTATTTCCGCTTTATATATGCAGTGGTCTTTATGCTATGTCTCAGCAAAAGAATGAAGTGGCCATTTTTTAAAAAAAAGTTATGGTCACCATGTGTCTTTATAGACCATATGCTGTTCACAATTATAATTTAACACAAAAAGTGCCAACGTGGGCTTGGAGGTGTAAAAGGTCCCACTATCCCTAAGCTTTTGGAGGGAGCTAAGGGAGCAGATGACAAGTATTGTATAAGAAGTGCTGCCAAGGTTCACGTGTCAGTGTTTTAGTTGCATGTTGTGTTATAGAAGAGTGCAAATGTAAATGAAGCAGTTGGCTCTCTCTCTTTGTGTGTGTATGTGTGTGTGTAATGGCTGGCACAAGCAGTAACGCCTGGACCGTGGACTCCCATAGAGATGATGGTAGAAGTATGTGTTTAGTCACTTAACGTAGCTGCTCATTTGTGGCTCACACTAGCTTTGTCCCTGCTTGTTATCTTGAATGTGTAGTTTTGCACATGTGCCTAAGTGCGAGAGTGTGTTTGTCTGTGTGTGTGTGTTTGTGTGCGTGTGAGTGTAATTGAGGTAGAGATGGAGAGAGGCAGAGCTATGCTAGCTTTGTGCAAATGCTGTGTGACTGTGCAGCCATGATAATGTACAACAGCCGAGCATGTGCAAAGGCTGTGCATCAAACAGGCCTTCTTAAAGGGGAAAACTGTTTTAGGATGAAATTCTTTTTTTTTTCTATAGACACGGAATCATTTCTTATAAAAATATTTTCATTAACATTGCATGAGGAAAAAGAGAAGTTGCCATTCTTTTGTTTGCTGTCCTAAGCGTTTGTTGATTTGTTGTTGATGATAAATGATGATTAGAAATATAATGTGATGCATTTAAATTTTTATTTGCATGTTGCACTGCCAAACTTTATACCAACCCTTCATAAGATTCATGAGATCCAAGAACCCTTCATGACCTCTCTGTTGAAAATGGGTGTTTGCGGTTTTATTTCAGTTAAAATATGCACAACATTTTCATATAAAATATGTTATGGTCTCTGGATTTTGTTGTAAAATTTTACATGTATGTTTGTCAGTTTTGGACTCTTTATGTTTGGTTGTTCTCATATATGAAGTTTAGATTTTGGTGATGATGTTTGTGAATGTTGGATTCCTGTTTTGGGGCCTTGTCTATAGTATAATGCAAGTCTTAGTTCTGGTTTCCATTTGCATTATCCTTTGTCATATTTCCATGTTCATGTCTTGGTGTCTCTGTGTTCACTTCCCATGTGTCAGTAGTTTATGTGCCATGTCCTTTGGCTCTTTTTCTATTTTATTTTGAAAGATAGTTTTCCTTCCTCTAATGTGTTAGTTTTGCTTCCTGTCCTCCCCTGATTGTGTCCACCTGTTGCTGATTACTTTGACCTGGGTCTCATTCAGTCAGTGCTATAGTTCTGGCAGTGTATATACTGTATAAGCATCTGTGTACCTCTTTGTCAAGTTTGCATGCTCCATGTTTTCCTAGGTTGTTTTGTGTTGTTTCCTATCAGAAGCATTGTTGCTCTGTACAGGTCATGTGGTATTGTAGATAACTGCTGTAGTGTAAAAACTCACTCCTGTTTTTTTTCCCTCCACTGAGCTGTAACTGTGGCGAGACAAACTACCTGATCTCTGACAGCAGCAGCATTTTCAAATGAGGAAATGACAACAGTTTTATTCAGCAGCTACAGCGCTGCTCAGCTGTGTGTCGACTGTGTAGCTTTAGGGAAAAGCTATCACTTATCTCTTATGCAACAAATATATATATATATCTATTATTATGTTTCTTTTTTTTCTTTGTTAAGACAGTCGTTTTAGCAGTGTGGGTAAGATGACCTGTACAGTAGTGTTTTCCTTGGCTGAGTGACATCCACATCTCACATGCAACTCCTGCCCGCCCCCACAGTACTTCAGATTCGCACACATAAGCTACACAAAAAGACACATTTATGTGCTGTATATACAAACACATGAACAGATACAAAAGAGAGCACAGGGTAGATGTGCAGTGCATTATGGTATTTCTTAGAGTAGTTGCCAAATTTCAATTAGTTGCATTCCTGCTTTTGTTATTCTTGTATTTGTAATCAGTAGTTCAGAATTACTGCAAACTCTACCATATCTGAGAAAAGTATATGAATACCATATTACAAATATTCCAGTTTACTAAACATATGACCAACCGGTAATCTGATTACTGGCTTATTAAAAGATGTACCTGATAAAGACTTGAACAGCCATCCCATTATAGACTGCACACTCAAGCACAGATATTTACTGTGAAAACCTGCAGGAGTAGGCGGTGAAAAAGCACTAAATATTGGCTGCCCTCACCCCCCTGGCTTGGCTGGATGGCACTGACTGATCTATACAGACAGGGGAAGGAAAGAGAGATGTAGAGGGCGTGGGGGAGGGCGATAGCAGGAGAGTGAGAGTGTATGTCTCCTCAGTGAGTGCAGAATCAGATCCGTAATGACACTGTAATGTTTCTTTAAGATTTGAGAGATATCTGCTCTCAAACTGTCCCATAGCTGGTAACTGTGGAGTTTGTGTTTGGACGAGTGTGTATACACTATATTGCTCTACATATGACATACACTCAAAAATGGACTCAAACATGCATATTTATACTCTGATTTCCATCTGTGGGCTTGCTATCTCATGCTCAGATATTCCTACAGGTACATATACAGTAGAGACAATCAGGTACTTATGAAAACAGAGAAAGCAGGAAATTAAATGTGCACTCTACATGTTATGTCAGAGGAACCTGCACATATTTTCAGTCTAATTGTGACCTTTTTCAACACATCTAGAGGTTTAAAGTGTAATGCAATAAAAAAGTTTAACCCTGTTTTATGTCATGATCTTTGTGGTGATTCCTGATTTATTTTTGATATATTTTTATTCCAGTCTTATGTTCCTGACTCCTGACTTATTGGCCTTCGTCTTGATGATGTGGTTTGTGTGTTCCTCCTCAGCGGTCTTGGCTCTCCTGCCGAGTGCTGCACTATGAAGCCAATGGGATGGTGTTGGCAAACACTTTGGAAGAAAAGTAAAACTGCAACAGTCTGAAACCAATGAGGTTGAAGAATATCAGTGCATTAGAATAAAGGTATTAAAAGCTCTGTATAAATGTGGGAGCACTTTAAGTGCTTTGGTCAGTAAGACTGTAAGTGTAGTTGATTTAAAGTCGGGACAGAAAACTGGCAAAAGTGCTGACTGTGTAAGTAGACAGACTTCTCAGTATAACAGCTCTCTGATTAAGACAGGGGAATCCGATGAATTGCAAGTCTTATTTTATTTAGTTAATATTTCGATGCTGGTAAAACATTTTCAGCTTAAGAATCTGAATAACTGATCAGTAAGTAGGCTGAGATTTTGTACCTGTTTATCTCTAACCTGCTCCAGAGTAGGTTAGGTCTGCACCAGAAGTTGCCGTGGTCATGTACTGCATTACGAAATGAACTGTCTTCTGGTTAAACCCAAGATTAACCATGAAGTTGCCTTGATAACCCCAAATCCTGCTTCGTAGTAAAGGTCTCGGGTTGTGACCATAGGTACTTAAGTATTTTCCACAATGTTTATAATGTCACCAGATAACAGGACAATAACTGTTTTCTGTGTTTCGGTCATCTCCGTAATTTTTCCTTTAATTGTTTTGATCTGTTGCTCTGAACTCTGGATAATTTTAGCTGCTTGCCATTTGTTAGCTTCTTTAAAATGTTCATGTTAAGCTAGGTAAGTGAAGTTTAACTGTCTGATCTGATTTGTTGTTGTGAATATTTTTGTGGTGGTCTCCGTGTACTTTACTTTAGTGAAGTTTGTGTTGTTACTCACGGCGAAGGATTCCAAGCTGAAAACATGTTACTGTGCAGCTGCGCGTGAGTCAGCGTGCAATTTTTTCTGTCTGTGCTGCTTCGCTGTGTTGCGCTGTGCATGCATGAAACGGACCAGCTCATAATGAGACTTATGTGAGGTCGACCAGTTGAACGGACACGCTGGATAAGGGCTGAGCGATTGGTGTATCTTCTAGCTTGACATTCTGTGATTACCTTTTTTGTGGTGGTTATACCTATTTCTAAAGTAACATCTTAATAAAGATTTTGTGAATGAGACAGTTTATATTTTTAATGAGAGTAAGAGATTGGTACTTATCTGCATACTAAAGATAAATCAAAAAATTTCTGGACTGCTCACATGGCATGATATGTAAGCTGAAAATCAATAAGCTAGCAAACTTGGCTTTTAGGGGTAGTAAGGCAGGTTTCTAGGGTATATAAAGAATACTGTTATTAATGTTTTACCTTCTGTGCAGTCTCTAAACCAAGTTAATGGTCTATAAGCTCTGTCTGTTTAAACCAGAGACAGAAGTTAGAGGGGTATTTCTATCTATCTTCTTGCAAAATAATGCATGTTTAGTAGATGCTAGGCTACTTTTTTAGACTATGTATTCATTAACATCAGCGATTAAGAAACAGAATAAGGGCAATTTGAGATTTAAATATTAAGCCACAGTGTTTTAACAGCATAGACAAAATTGCACAACAAGCTTTATGTCTTTAATTTTTTAAATCTAGATTTCTGTCATTTCTGTGTGAAGTCTAGAGAAAGCTAAATTGCAGCTCATGAGCACTGCGGACAGGCCAGTCTGAACTGTTAATAGGTTCACATTACTGCTGTCCGCCTGGCTCAGTCATATGGTGTGTTATGTAGAAGAATGCATGGTTCAGTGGGTTAGCATCATATGTCATATGGTGAAGTGAGCTCTGTGAGATGAAGTGAGCTGTGCCTGTAGACACGAACACTCACCCTGTGGCAGAGAAAGGCCAGTTGGGGTTGTTGCTGTGGGGGTTGAGGAGGAACTTGTGTTATATTGTGTAGTATCCTACTCTATGTTTATTGCTTTTGCTGTTACGGTGCATTTTTGAACCTAAATAGGCAAAGTAAGCATGTGTAAGCACGTGTGCTTTATGTGTCATGTGATATACCTATGAGGATGGCAGTGATGTAAACTATTAACTACATATAACGTTCATAAACTGTATTAGATGAGGAAACATGCTACAGTAAGTGTCTTTACAGCACAATAAGATGAGTCAGAGATATTTATGGTCATCCCCAAAGGCCTCTTTCCTTGCTCTCTTTCTCTCATTGTCTCTCTCCCTCTTTCTATTTCTGCTCACCGTTGCTGATGAATGAATAAATTGCTGGTTAATTGAAAGGGAACGGTTATCATTTGCTATTATATTTAACATGCTTTCACAAACCAGGAAGTGGTAATTTGCACACACTTACTGTGGCTTTGAAAGCTTAAATTATTCTGATAATGTTAATAATGGGTGTTTTTAATATGCAATCATTGCTAAATTACTAATGATGACCACACAGGAGAAAATATATATATGTATACATATATATTCTCAATGTCATTCTCAGATTTGTCCATATCATGATATGTGTGTTGCCTGCTTTAAAGCATATGATTTGAGTTTTGTTTATATGTTCTTGCTAACCAACAACAGAGAAATGCAAGAGACTGCTTCTCTGTTTGCTGCCTCTAAAATTGTTCAGTTGTCTCTCTGTCACTTTCCTTCCATCCTCACATGAATCGTTCTGTTCTCTCTGCTCCCTGTGGCCTCAGCGTGCTCTGTCATAGAGGCAGCGGCCGTAAGCTCAACTCAACCTTTTACTTCAGTAACAAAGACACCCATGTCTCTTATTCTGGGCTAAGTGCTTCTCACAATCTGCAGTAAACTGTTGGGAAAACGAGCCCTGCAGCTCACAGTACCCCTGCATTTATCGTGTCCACAGAAAAGGGATTAAAGACTCCCTAAGGCAGACGAGGTTTTTATGTATATTATAATATGTGTGCGTGTATGCATTTTTCTGCGTTGTGTTTAAAGTTAGTTCCTACCTGTGATACATTTAGTGCAGTGCTGTACTGATTGGCAGATATTTTGAATGCCAGCCTGTGTGCAGAGTTTATGCTGACCTGCCTCAAGCTTGAAAAATGCAAAGGGCTTCTTTCTGATTTCACATCTTAGCAAAAGGTGCGAGGACTCTTTTAAATGGTGCTATGTCACCTTTCAGTGTGTTCACCCCCATTTTCACAAATATCTCACTATCTAAAATGCACATACTACCTTTGCCCGCCTCTGTTGTCAGATCCACTCCCAGTTGACCTCAACCTGATGGCTTAATGTTCCTGTGTTCTCTCTGCCTTTGAAACAACGGGAGAAAGGCGCACTGCTGAGTTACATCACTCGTTCTAATCTGTATATACCCTCTAAAAACACAGATTTTGTTCAAAGTGTGTTTGTCCCTTTTTTAACCTCTATATCACTCTGACACATTCATGCCTTTCATTCCAAACTAGTCAATTGGTTTTAACCATTTTAGCATGGTCCTTACTGGCTCTTTTGTAGATTTGCCCTTTTTTCAGTGGCACATAGTGGTCACAATTTTATTTTTATTTTGCATATTCAAAAATAAATTCCAGGCACTGAAATGTTTTCAGGATTATAGGTGAAGCTTACACAGGAGATGCCATTTCCATGGTATTTATGTTGATTCCACATACAAAAGTTGTCCAAGTTGTTACAAGAAAAGTTGATCACTGTGTTTGGTCACTGAATGGCTGTGAACAGGCAGCCACACAATGTCCACTTCATACACTGACTAGTGTTACCAGAGCCTTTTTTTTTTAATTTTTAAAAATAAGCAACACTTAGAAGCTGTGAAACTTGATGTCTGCATATCTATGCTGCAGGCAAGTCAGTGCCTGATTTGGCTAGCTTAGTGGGATAAGAAGTAGGCTATAGAAGTAGAAATCAGGAGTTTCAGTTGCCCTTTGTAGGTCAGTTTTTCTTGGCTTTCTGACTCTTCTCTCTCTGATATTTTTCTAATAGTTGTTGTTGTACACAAAGTTCCCTTTAATAGGAATTTAATCAAGGACATCCAGGCAGTGTTGAGGAAGGTTGTCCTGCAGGCAATGATGCACTTTGTCATTGAGAGTTGAAAGTTTTGCAAACCAGTAATCAAAATTTAGAAGATACATCTAAAAAACAGAAGTAAATAATTTACACTAACATTGATGTCCTTATCTTTTGTTTCTGTCTTTTCTTGTGCACTGTGTCAGTATTTCTGATCTTAAGGTGGAACATCATTGTTCAGTGCTTTGGAAGTACTTAATGAATGGGTGTTTACCTTTTTTGGCCTTTTGTTTTTTAAATGTCAGTAAAATCAATGTGTGGTGGTGACAAACTGCACAGTGATCTGGTCTGTTTGTATATTGTTTCCTATAGTGTAACTGTATTGTGTAGTGTAATTTCTACAAACCTGGGTTATTTTTGTGTCCTGATGTATCAGTTCAGTGCCTACTGATCAATGTGTGGAAGTACAAGGCAAAAGGGGACGAGAATATTGCTTTGGAGGAAAATTGTTCTTGTAAATTATAGATTTACTGTATTTTTAAGCAGTTAAAACAACTTAATTTTTTACATTTTATTTTAAAATATTTATAAATATTTTTGCTTTGACAAAAAGTCATTTCCTTGTTGCTCACCAGTAAAATAGAGCTTAATTTATCCTTGATAGGCACTGTGACTTTGGCACCTCTTCCTGTACTTGTGTGTGTTGAATATCCAAAACACTGTCCTGTATTAATACCTTGCTCGTGTTTTTTTTGCCTTTTTGTTGTATTTGCAGGAAACAGTTGAGTATGCCTTCCTCATCATTTTCACAATTGAGACTTTTCTGAAGATTATCGCTTATGGCTTGGTGATGCACCAGAATGCGTATGTGAGAAACGGCTGGAACATGCTGGATTTCGTCATTGTGGTGATTGGGTAAGTTTTCAAGTTAAATGATAAATGGTCTGTATGTAAATGGTAAAAGGACAATAGTGGATTCTTTGCTAAACCGTGACAGAATCCTGGCTCTACCATAATGAGATCCTCCACAAGCGATGTAGTTGATGCAGTCCATCAGGATATCATGGCAAAGCGTGTAATAGACATGCCGGTCCACCATGTCCATGGGTGGACTGGGAGCCAGCTAGCTTAATCGTTTCTGGAAATTAAAAACCCTGGAATATACTTTATATGTTTTTTGCTCACTACCGACTTCTTAACTTTAAATATATTATCTGCCTGCACTGGTACTGCAGTTTCTGCATGCAGTAATGCAGCTTCTGCTTGTGTGTCTAATTCATGTTTGGTATGACTATTGGTTGTTATGAAAATATTTCAGTTTGTAAGCCACTGATTGAAAGACACATGATCATAATCAAAATTCACACTGGGAGAGTTGGTTGGCTGACAGTTTTTGATTTTTTCTCTTCATTTCAGTTTGAGTTTGAGGTTTGTTTGCTTAAGTTCAGTTTTTATTTCTTGAAACTGTTTCAGTTTGGCTTTTGTTAGCATCAGTGTTGCTGCTGTAAAGCTGAGTTCAGAAAAGGTGTTACCGAAAAACACTTTGTGGCCAAACTGACAAAACCTAAACTACAAAAACGATTTGTATGATTTTCTTTTCTTTCATTCAGCTTTAGAAATATACAATATTCTTTTCACTTTTTAATTCTAGTTAAAAAAATAATGAAGTCTAGTTCTTTAAGTTTTAGTTCAGTTAACAGAAATGTTACCATTTAGTTTTGGTATGTGGTTAATAAAAACTATTATTTGTGTTATTTCTAGTCTACTATAATTGTTATTTTGCAACCCACTACCTGAACTTTGGCCACATGGTGGGATTTGAAATATAAAATCTTAGGTTCAGTTTTTTTTTTGTTATTTCATTTATTGACACAACTAGTTGTGATTTTTGGATTTGTTAATATTTATGTATTATATTGGTTCGTTCTGTGTGCTAGTTTGCAGGCCAGGCCACAAGGTTTTAGCTATTTTTAGTCTCCTTTTAGGATTTGTTTTTGACTTGTGACATTTGCAGTTTACAGTGTTTGTAAGAGGAGAAGTCAGTATTAAAGCTAAAGTTGCTTAAGCCTCTGCTCCAAGTGGCCAACTGCTAACAGAGACCCTCATACACCCACAGTATATGACCCAGAAAAGACAGAGAGAATAAATCAGAGCTTTACCACCACTGGAGTGAGTCACCATCTCTCCATACTTCATCTCTTCTCCAGCACTCCCTCCCATCTTTCCCTCTCCTCTCACTGACTGTCTTTCTCTCACGCTGCTCTCCTTTGTCTCTGCAGCTTGTTCTTATTACTGCCCCCTTCCATTTTCATATCTCAAATGGTTCATGCTTTACACCTCCCCACCTCTCTCTGCCCTCATTCCTATCTCTTGCACACTCTCCCCGTGTTATCTTCATCCTTATCTCAGCCTTATCTCTTTTTTCTCCTCTGTGTTCCCTCCTCTCTCTCCTCCCTCTTTCTCTCCTCTAATACACACAGTCCAGTGGGTAGCTGGGTCAGATCGCTGTCTGTATGCTGCATGCAGGGTTGATCTGCCATCCACTCAAATGCAAAGACGGCTGTCCCAACTATTAAATCTGACTGCAGCTTCTAAAATTTGAAATGACACATTTAAAATAATTTTGCCAGGATCTGATGAAAATCGTCACAGTTCAGTCATCAGGATGTTTGTGTGTCCACTATTTATTTTATAGTAGTGTGTAGGGACTTCATGAAAGGCAAACACACTCCACATAGAGAAAAAAATAATCCAAAAATAGTGTTTTGTTTTAACTATATTGTTGGGTTTAAGCCTACATTTTAATGTTTATTTTATCAGGAAGTCAGTCTTTTTTGCAAGAGTACTGTGGGTTGGGAAAAAGGGCAGACACCAGAAAAAGATGCTCTACACAAGCTTGAACCCAGGACTTGCTCGCTATGAGGCAACAGTGCAAACCACTGAGCCATTGTACTGCCTTGAAATCCACAAAGTTGATTTCTAAAGATGCACTGATCGGAATTTTATATTACAGTGGATAAAGTTTTGGATGGGAAGGAATCATTAATGGTAACTAAGCTGTAGAAAATGATCACATGACAGTTTTTAATCGCTAATGAATGTCTTTCTTTTACTTTCCATTTTGGTTTCATATACCACAGCTAAATTGTTTTTATACATACTAAACCAAGGTTTGTCTTATGAACATACTGGCTCAGATAAGGTAAATATTTCTGACACTTCATGCAGTTCATCTTAAATAATACATTAATATAAATACATTTTTGCGCAGTTTAAAAGCCAAAGAGAAAACTCAGAAAGTTGCATAAGCTACAGAAATCCTGGTAATTTATTATGCATTAAAGCAAAGTTTTTACTATGTTGCAAAGAGTAGACACATTTTTGGCAACATATTTAATATATTACACTGATATTCTTGCTGTAAAATATCTACTGCAGTGTTGGGATGTGCATTATTAAACATTTTTATACATATTTCTCTTTACTGGCTGTACTTGGTCCACCGTGCCTCAAGCTTTGAGCCAACTCTGACTGAGTTCATAAATGTTTCAGTTAATTTGTTAAAAACATTTTTATAATCTAGCCAGTGATTGTGCTGGACTTAAACATAACTGGAAAACTATTTTGCAAAGGAACACGTTTCTAGGAGGAAGAATTAAACTGTGATTTGTTGCAAATAGGCTTAAACCTGTAAACCTATTGACTGGAGACACTGGGAAAACACCTGCTTTGAATAATCTTATTCTCAAAATCCTTCTGATTTACTTTATGAAATATGTTTAGCAAAAAGGTGTCAATAAGTGAAGGAGGGTTTTCCTTTGAGCATGACTGGATGACTAATAAAACCCCCAGTGGCAGGCGGTCAGTCTTACAGCTGTGACTCAGTATAACATAAGCCGGAGCAGACTGTGCTTAAAGGCCATCAGAACTCCTTCCAGCGCCTATCGGCAGCTCTATCTCGCTTTTAGTCCGCAGCTTTGATGTAATGTGTTGAGATGATTTTCCCTCTTGGCTAGGTGAGGAATGTCTATCTGAGTGTAATGAAGGGTCCTCTTTCTTGGGGAGGGATTTGTTCACTGCTGATTTTACTTTCCGACCACAGAAGGAGGCACTTCCTATGGTACAGTTATCTCTTGTATACAGACCCACCGTGCACCAGATGTCAGTGGATGTTATATTCTGGGCTTAATCTGGCTGGCCAGACATGACCTTTAAAAAAATGTCCCTTTATGTCTAAATTTGGGAAAAGTGAAAGTTCAGACACTAATATTTGATTGTGAGATGGAGTAGGGACCAGCCGCAAGGTGTGAGACCACATAAAGCGTGGTAGAGAGCATGTGAAGGCATATGTGTAAAGGTCACCAATGATCTGTTGACTCAGGAACTGCAGAGCTCCAAACCTCCTCTGGCATTAACATCAGCACAACAACTATGCACTGGGAGCTTCATGCCATGGGTTTTGATGTCCCAGGAACTTTTATAAGTGTCATATACAGATGACCCAGTACTTTTGTCCATAAAGTGTATTTTCACAATATAAATATCCATCTTTCTATCTATTAATATCTGATCTATTTAGTAAAACAAAATACCTCCGCATGTAAGTAATATTGCACATTTTTCTGTAAGTCTCAGTAATTGAGAAAGTTAAAGAACTTTGTTCATGAAGTTATTTGGTTCTGTTGCACAACAAAGACAGAAAAACTTTTGTTTCTCTGAAAATCTGTAATTTGATCTTTGGTGGCGGGTAGATTAAAAAATAATACGTTAAATACATTTTTTTGTATGCTGGCTTTTTAGCTTGCAGGCGTTGTGGATATGTGTTTATGTAATGTTTGCTGTTTGCAAGGTGCGAGTATTTCTGCTCAGACCACACATACAGTTAGAAGGGGCCAAATCTTTTAACAACCTTAACATGTAAACTTTGTGGAGATTCACATTTGTTCCATAGACCTTGACTGTGACACATGCTGGGAACATATGTAAATAGACGACTTTCACTTTTTAACAAAATCCAAATTGTTGTGTAGTATGACAAAGTCGTCTTTTCACCAAAGTTTTGCTGGGTGGGTAGGTTTTGTTGGTACACTCAGACTGGGCACTGACCCAGATGGGTTACAATGCTGTCATATTATCCTGCTCTTTCAACATATCCACTGGCTTTTTTTTGAAGCGCTGCATATAGGGCAAGAAATATCTGGGATTTTTTTTCTAGTCTTAAAATTTTTTTAATTGGATCATTATCAGTACAGTGTTTACTAACCATTTTGATGCAGTCATGATATTTACAGTGGATTGTGGTTAATAAAGGTTTCAGACTGCTTTTTATCAAATTGTATCCTGGAGATTTCAGTATGGCTTGTGGGTGGCTGTAAAGTAAACTGATGCCACTACATAATAGTTTCACAGCTAAATGATACTTTGAGGGAATAACGGTAAAGTGAAAAGCTTTCAGCCAGGCAGAATTTTTAATGTCAGAAGTGTTTGTTGGAGACCTTAAATCGACTTAGTGACATTAATGATGTGAATAGGAGTTTATGAACTATGAGAAAGTAAGACTTTTAATATATTCTCACATTTTGTCAGATTCTGAAGGTTTAATAACTTGTTGTAGCGCCTTGTAGATACAACAACATACTTGTTACATCTTAGTTTTACTCATGCTCATGAAGGTTTGTTTCTTAATTACAATAAATTATTGACGAGTGAAAATAGTAGAATTGAATGAAAACTAGCTACTCTGTAACAATGTTAAGATTAAGAGCAATACTGAAGGCTGCCACTCAGGAGGTAGAACAGGGCATCTACTAATTGAATGGTTGGTGGTTCAATCCCTGGCTGCTCCTGTCTGAGTGCCAAAGTGTTCTTAGACAACTGAACCACAAGTTGGTCCGATGCTTTCATTGTATTGTGAATGTGTGAGAATGTTAGATAGAAAGCATTTAAGTGTTAAAAGGTGAATGTGTGTGAATTGGTGAGGCATGTTGTATAAAGCAAGTTCTCAGGTAGAAAAACGCTGTATAAGAATCAGTACATCTAATGCTGCTTTATCTGTTCTTTATTTCCTACATTAATTATTGAACTGTCAAAGGTTTGCCATGCTTCTTCTCGAAAATGATCTTTAATCTTTATCTATTATTTGTTAAAGATTGTCAGGACAGTTCATTATGTACCTCAGATGCAGAGGTGACTAATGTAAGGCTTTTTCTTTGTTTTCCAACAGACTCTTCAGTGTTGCATTGGAGCTTTTGACCAAAGAAGAAAAGGGAGAAGTTGAAGGAGATACCCATGCATCAATGCATGGGCACGGGGGTAAGCCAGGTGGATTTGATGTTAAAGCCCTTCGAGCCTTCCGTGTGCTGCGCCCCCTGCGGCTGGTCTCAGGAGTACCCAGTAAGAGAACTTTTAAGCTCCACACGTAGGCAACCCATATTAATTAAATGTACATATTTTTTGCATCTGTCGTACAATAAAATGAGTCCTTTTTTATAGAAAAATGCAGGGCTAAGGGTTAAACACGGCAAGTCCAGATGGTCCATGTGCAGTCCCTGAGGACTATTTTCTTTAAGCATCTATTCAGCATCTACATCAGCAACCAAGGGCCATGTGCTCTCAGTTCAATAATAAACAAACTTACAGAAAAAAACACGGCATGCTTATGAAATATATGAGGCAAAGATGTTCTGAAATATGTACTGAAACCAGTATCTACATTCTTTAAATTGTTATTTATATTTATATACTTGAAAACCATAAATACTTCTGTTTGTTTATGTTAGCAGTCTGTGAAATGATTATACGGTTGTGATTAAGTTTTAAAATGACAATTAGTTTTCTCCGCTTGCCTGTACTCTTGTATTTATGCAATTTAAAGGTAAGCTAAATAAGATCAAGAGCAAACAGAATTAGCCACTTCACCATCTGGAACCAGGAATCTAATTTTTGTGTTAAGAACAGGTAAAAAGACTGGTAGAATTTGTAGTTTGTGTTTCCCATTTGGTACTACAAAGTACGGCCAGGCTTTGTGTAAAGTGTTTGTTTTTCTTTGCTTAGGTTTACAGGTGGTGTTGAACTCCATCATTAAAGCCATGGTCCCTCTCCTGCACATTGCCCTCCTGGTCTTGTTTGTCATTATCATCTATGCTATTATCGGCCTGGAGCTGTTCATTGGTAAAATGCATGCAACCTGCTATTTCCCCGGTTCAGGTGAGCACTTTGACTTTTACATGTAAAATCAAATTGTTTTTTTTGTTTTTTTAATAAAGTAACAAAGAGTTGATATCATTGTATATCAGCTGTGAACTGTGATTTTCCATAAACAACAGATTAAAGGTATAGTCAGGATAATGCTTAGTCTGATGATTTTGCTTACCCAGACAAATGAGTATAAGGGATTGTTATCAGGTGAGGTAATAGCTTTATCAGATACAGTAATTACTTATTGGGTGTGGTCATAAACTTCTTTGCTTCTGTCAATGACCATCAAAAACCATACCTGACCTCCCTTCTTGCTCTGTGCCAAACTGACACGACTTTCATGCTGAAGAGAGCAGGGTCCTTTGCTATGATGCAGACATCACGCAGCAGTTTTCAGTAAAACAGTCTACAGTGTCCAAGCCTCAAGGCGGCACATTGGTCAGGAACGTGTGCGGCATTTTTTCGTCATTCACGGGGTTGTGCACTGTCAATTCGTCCCCCCTGGGCCAGACTGCCAACCCAGAGTTCTACTGTAGCATCCTGAGGTGTCTCAGAGAGAGGCAGCCGAAACAACCTGAACTATGGTGCACGTCATTGTGTGCCAGCACACAGCTTGTTAAAAGACTTTTTTAGTCACTTCAACAAAATCTGTAGGTGCTTTCCACATTTAGCTCAGTGCTGCTTCATACTGTTCGAGTTTAAAGTTCAGGATTTTGACACACTGGAGAAAATTCAGCATTCATTGCAGACACAAAGTGCAAGTAGTTATAATGGATCGTAGGTAGCGATCGACCTATAGAAGCATTGCTCAAACAGTTCCTGCGCTGGTCAGGGAAGATTGGCCAAGATTAAAGGTGATATAGAAAGGTAGTTTGATTGTTTTTATGGGTATAGTTAGAGAAGTTTATGATTATGCCTATATTTGACTAAATGAAGCACACAAAGATGAGTCCCAGACAAGCTTTTTCCACTTAGAACTTAAATTATATTATTTATTTCATATAACACTGACACTGTTAGCTCTGAGAGGGATGATGAATTTTCACAAATTATTGTGGCAACTCAAATCAAATCAGGCGAGCCAAACTCAATCTCGACTGGCTTGTTTTCTCCTTAAGCTGAAATATAACTCATAACTTAGACAAAAACATAAAAGTATGCACTGCATGACTCATATATTGGATTATGTGACAGAAGTTATTCTCTAAGTAGTTTACTTCAAACATAGACGTCAGGAATTTCCAAAGGGGAACAAGTCCATGTGAAGGGTTTTGAGATGATTATATTTCTGTGAAATATTGCTCCACTTTAATAGTTTGTCAACTAAATCTTCAGAGAGGGAAATACCTCTTTGGTGGAACTCACTGAAACCTAAAACTTAACCACAAATGTTAGTTAATCGTTACAATAATGTTTTGTATAATATGTTTTTATATTGTGAAACTGTAAATTGAAAAGTGGTTCGTCTCTAAGATATACAGATATGTATTTGAGTAATTGTTACATGTTATTGTCAAAGTTATTTAAAAGTCTAAAGTCTAAAGTAGACGTTTCCACTGCTGAACAACTGTAAATGAGAAGAATAAGATAGCTACTAAAGAGATGGTATTTGGTGTAAGATGCAGTGAATCAGAGTGCTCTTAGTCATAACATTTACAGTGCTTATAGTAGGAAATCCTACAGTTAAGACTAGGCAAGCTAAAAAGCAACTTTATTTGCAGCAGTTATGTTAAGTGTCAGATTACTTAAAACTCTCTTTCTGTAGATATGATAGCAGAAGAGGAGCCAGCTCCATGTGCGATCTCAGGGCATGGGCGCCAGTGCCCCATCAACGGCACGGAGTGCAGGGAAGGCTGGCAAGGTCCCAACGGTGGCATCACCAACTTTGACAACTTTCTGTTTGCCATGCTGACGGTGTTTCAGTGTATCACCATGGAGGGCTGGACTGACGTGCTGTACTGGGTGAGTCTCTCGCTCTGTGCACCCAATTCAATAACCTGCGACTGTCACATTTTTTCAGCTTTAATGTCTACTCAAATCAAACACACAACACCAATGCGACTGACAGTCTGATGATGAAGCTGCTGATAATTTCCTGGGGCGGCTCTTACCACTCTGATATGATTGATTGGCTAAATGATTGAATTCAATCAACAACTCATCAAATAAAACGATCCTGTCCTGACAGTCATCAGCACTCCT
Source organism: Oreochromis aureus (assembly GCF_013358895.1). Taxonomy (NCBI): domain Eukaryota; kingdom Metazoa; phylum Chordata; class Actinopteri; order Cichliformes; family Cichlidae; genus Oreochromis; species Oreochromis aureus. The sequence goes on along the minus strand of NC_052946.1, from coordinate 20,873,068 downwards.
AAGACTTGTTCTCTCTTCCTCCTTTCTAACAGTTTAACAACTTATCTCACCCTTTTTCTGTCTGTGCATCCTTCCTTCCTTTTCCCCCTGCTCTCCTTTCTCTGTGGTGACTGATCCTCTCCTGCAGATGAACGATGCCATGGGCTTTGAGCTTCCATGGGTGTACTTTGTCAGTCTTGTGATCTTCGGCTCCTTTTTCGTTCTTAACCTGGTTTTGGGTGTGTTGAGCGGGTAAGCACCATCTTCTCTTTCCAAACAGAGACTTTCTGCTTCTTTGAGGCAGAAGGTTTCTGTTTTTGTATGTGTCCATGTTTGTTGACGGGCTACTTTTGGCTTCTGTAGGTAAATGACGCCATTGGATGGGAAACACCGTGGATTTATTTTGTCAGTCTGATTATACTGGGATCCTTTTTCGTGTTAAACCTTGTGTTAGGTGTGCTAAGTGGGTAAGAGGCAACTTTTGCAGTGGGTTTGGTCTGTAGTGTGCAAAGTGCATGCACTTTGGGTTTGCTGTGCTCCTTGACACTCACAACATCATCCCCAGGTGATTGCAGCAGATGGCTGCTCCTCCCTGAGCCTGGACATTTCTTCCTGTTAAGTGGAAGTTTTTCTTTCCCACTGTCACCTAGTGCTTGCTCAAAGGAGGCCATTGATTATTGGGGTTTTCACTGTATTACTCTTTACCTATAAACATATAAGGCACCTTCAGGCGACTGGTGCTGTGATATGGTGCCACATAAATAAAATAGAGTTGACTTGAAATTGAATTGGGATGTGTGTTTGGGAAATTGTGCACCAGAAATGCATAAATCATTACAAGTAATAAAGCAGTAAATGGCCAGTCTACATTAGAGTCTATTTTGTTTCTTAAGCGTTCCTCTCTGACCTCTGTTGATGTCAAACTATAACAACCTTTCCACGGCTACTGCAAAGTGAGCGTTTCTCCCCCCACCCCCTCGACAGCCCACCCAACCTCCTGTGAAAGAAATTAATCTTATTCCTCGCCCTTCACTCCCTCTGCACGCCTAAGCTCTCTCAAACCCCAGTTTGCTTTCCCTGCTCTGTGGAGTGGGGGGTGGGGTATTACAGTACAACTAACTCTGGATGGTTGACCAGCGAAGAAAACCTGTGTTTTTTTAAAGAAAACAAGATTAACATGACAATCGAGTCAAGCATTCCTAGAGTGCATGTTGGCGTCTTTAGACTGGCATGACCTGTCAGCATCAATTACCTTGATACAGCTTTACCTGTGCTACATGGCTGGCTTCTTGACATTGGATGTCTTCACTTTTTTGTCACATATGTGACTTTTTCATTCATCTTAATTTTCTGGTATAGCAGCTTAAATACAGGTTATTCTAATAAGACTATCTCACAATACACTGTTGGCAGATAGAGTCGAATCTCGTTGTTTTCAAGTTCATTGTCTTATATAAACTATAAGTTTAGATACTGTGCAAATGCTGCAGTTCTCTTGAAACCATTTGTCTACCTCAATTGCCTTTTCTGTAAGATTAAGATGCTCGCCTGACGGATACACTACTGTACTGCTGGGCTCTAAATATAGCACTGTGTCGTCTCTTAAAGGCGTACATCTCCCTCCAGTGGCTACATTTCTGAAAAACACACAAGAAATTAAAAGGCTGTGACTAAAGAATGCAGAAAACAGAATAAACAGAAACAGGATATGCAGGAAATCATACAGAGAGTGTCTTTATTCTGTGGGAAAAAACGATCTAGAACAGAACGACAGGTTTGTTGCTTTCCATTTTGTGTGAAACAATTTGTTTCTTGTTTGCTGTGAAACGTCCCATGATTGTGTTAATTCATGCATTACTGTGTATTTGTTGGTGTTTTTGTTTTTGTTTGTTTGTTTTGTTTTGTTTTGTTTTGGGTTTTTTTCTCCAAACACAGAGAGTTCTCCAAGGAGAGGGAAAAGGCCAAAGCTCGCGGAGACTTCCAGAAGCTGCGTGAAAAGCAACAGCTGGAGGAGGATCTGAAGGGTTACCTGGACTGGATCACTCAGGCTGAAGACATTGACCCTGACAATGAGGACGAGGCAGATGAGGAGAGCAAGCGTAACCGTAAGCGCCGTCTGACCCGCTTCCTTTTTCCGGCCGTTAACGCTACGCTGCCATCACAAGAGCCCTTCAATGCAAATAACTGATTGAAGCCACTCTTGCCATGTTAAGGATGAATATCAAGTAGTGTGCATCATTACTGGTTTAGAGAGTTTCTTTTTTCTTGGTTAAAAACAGGATCTTAAAACCGAAAATCACTCTGGAGAAAGAACTTGCTTAAATCAGAATTGGTGCTGTTTCCTGACTTATTGGGTCTAAAGTGCTCTATTTTTCATATTGCCCCAGATAACTGGTCAATTATTCCAAGACATATTGAGAACAGATAGAGGGGGTATTAATTAGAAAAAAATCTTAATAATCTAACACATCATTTAAGTCCTCTCTGCTTTTAGCCCAATGATTCTGCTTGAATCAAGCAGGAAGAAAGCCACCAGAGAATTGAAACCAGCATCATGGAAATCTTAATTAGGTCTGATTAAGCCCCAAAATACTCAGTTTTCTCATGCAAATTTTCAAAAATGGACGCTATATGGAGCTAGACAAGGCAAGCTGATCAATTGTGCCAGCTGATCACCACAGTTAAAGAAAAAAAAAAAACAGGACTACAGTGATTTCAGAAGAACTCCTGGGATGTAGTGATTATTACATTTTAATGTGTAACATGACCCACAGTAATGCCTGTGCTTCTGAATAGTCTACCTTTTGGTTATAGAGAAGCAGAGTACACATACTGACAAATGCATAGATGCACAAATATCGACACAGAGGCCAGTATTGACATCCATATGTGGATATGTGGAAGGTGATTGAAACTAAATGATCAGACTAGTTTTGTCTCCAGCCTCCATGTATGTCGGTGGAAGTGGAGCACTCTGTAAGCACCAGTGGAAGGAAGGAAAGGAAAGGAAAAAAAAGAAACATATTACTCAAGCAGTAGAAAAAAAGTAATCCAAATCCTCTTTATATAAGCGGCACACATGATACAGAAAAGAAAACCTGCAACTGCTTCCTCCTAGAGTTTGAGCTTGGGTTTTCTATTTTTTGCCTTTTGTCAACTCATTATGATTTCTCTGCATCCATGATGTACTCCTTGTGTATATTCCTGCCTCTTCCACCAGTCTATTGCTCCAATTTTTCAGAACAGCGGTGCTCTGTAAATTTACCAGAAAGCAAGAAGATCGCAGTTAATTGTGCCGTGTTAGAAGGAGGGAGGTCCATACTGCTTTTCTATAGCATCCATGCTGGCTTTACAGTGTCTGTCCACGAAACATAAACCCCTACTAACATGTTCAGAGGTAAATGCTTTAATTTGCATGGTCACATGTTAGTACAGGGCGCCGCCACCTCCAGACGCTTCCTTTGACTAACAGCTCTCTGTGTCGTTCTTCTGCCCTCCTCAGTGTCTGCGGTGTGGCTCCTGCTGCTCTTGTCGTGGTTGAATATTGATATTTTGAAAACTGTTGTTGTCCTGTGGTGCTTGTCTGCTCTGACCCATTTTGATAGCAGCCCATTCTCGCCCCCCTCCCCTCCATGTCCCTCTGCTGTGCCGTTGTGTCTGAATGCATTGGCTTGCATGCATTACACATGAAGGGGTGACTCTGGCTGACCTTACTGAGAAGAAGAAAGGAAGGTTTGGGTGGTTCAGCCAGTCGTCCGACACTCATGGTAAATCCTGTGGTTTCCCTCCAGTGTTCTTTAGCTTTTATGTGTGTGTGTGTTTGTGTGGGTGTGTTAGTGTTTTAAGCTCGAACTGATCTGATACAGAAAATTTAGCTCATATTTTCTCAAACTATTAAGACTAGACTGAAATGTACATTGTCATTATTGCAATATTATAAGTCAGTGTCATATTACTGACCAGGATAGATTAATGAGTCTGTGGCTTTGTGGGTGTGTGTGTGAAACCTGACAAAATATACCATCACATACTTTACAGTTGTTTTTTACCTGTTGTGTCCAAACATCACAGCCTTCTTAAGTTTCTCCTTATGTCCTCGTCCTGAATAAAACCCCTTGTCTCTTACCTGTTAAACTAGTCCGATATGGAAGAGCCGTACAGCTGTGCTTGATAGCAGCCACACCCTGTTTCCCTCCCATGTTCCACTTCAAATGCAGGAGCTCAGTATGAATGTAGGAAACAGGGTTAAACCCAGATGACTACTCCAGCAGTCAGCACTATTTTCAGAGCTGAGAGCTGTCCGACCACTTAGGAATCAAAGCCGGCACGTCTGCATAAGCTAAGCAGGAGAGCACACCACGCTCGCTCACATGAGTTAAAGCACTGAGACATTTCACACAGTTAATCATCATCAGTCTGCACACACAGTCTTTCCAAAGTGCTGGCAGTAGTTTGAGTGTAGCATTTCAGAGACAGTTTAAAGAGCTCTGTCTTCCTCTCTCGGCTCCCGTCTTCTCTCCGCTCCTCGTTGTCTGCATCAGTCAGCTCTCACGTAGCAGCTGTCCACTCGCCTGACCCACGTCAGCTCACTCTCAGCACTTGGTAAATGATACTGATGATGACAGTGATGCAGAGCTGTGGAACTTAGCACGTTCCTTTCATTGAGGTAGCTTTGTGATTGCACTGTGGCTTTGGAGATTAAAATCACTGTCATACAGTTCTCGTTCACCTGAAAAGAGTCTTTGAATTCTTAGTTTATGTGTTTCTTGTGCATCTGCATTCTTGTTGATACAATGGGAACATTTTTTCCCGATGGGAAGCATGCGTTGTGCCTTTCTGAGGAATCTTCTACCATTGCAAAGTGCATAGAGTTTGATTACATATTTTTTTAAATATGCTGCTTTATTTGATGCCACAGCAAGCGTTCCAGCCAGTGAAACAGAGTCTGTGAACACCGAGAATCAGAACGGGGAGGATGAAAAGACGCCATGCTGCGGACCTCTGTGGTGAGAACTTTGCACTATGAACCTGCACACAGGATTTCTTTCGGTGTCACTATCTATCACGTTTTTTGGTCAGCACAGCCATTTTGTCGTGTCAGTGCCTGCTTTATCTTGTCATATGTGTTTAAAAAAAATGGTAAACTTCGTACTGCAAACATTGCGGCTGCACTTTTTTGGGGTTGATGTCAGTTAACTACATGCTAACAACTCATTTCTGTTACAAGATGCATTCATCAACTTTCACTTGTTCTTCTTTTCAGTCAAAAGATTTCAAAGTCAAAGTTCAGGTCAGTATATTTGTAGGTAGCCATGTCTACATAGTGCATGTAGCTGTTAATATATGCTTTTTGCCTGCATTCAATTACACTGATTTTTCTTTTGCTTGGCTTCTATTTTACTGTATTTTTAATGAGATGTTACGGGGAATGATAAATCAACAACTTTTATATAGTCAGCATGTGCTATAAGGTATTTTTAGAGAATAGGCTTACACAGTACTTTTCAGCTCATTTACTGTACTGTATGACTTGCAGAAACGCATTGATGCAGTCCCCTGTGGGCATTCGCCCATACTTCACTGCGTTCTTCTTATTACGCACACTTTAGAGGCGCACACTTTCGAGATTTCCTTAAAAACACCGCAGTGATGAGTTTGTTCCATTGTTTTGACATCCTAATCTGTGTGACTGCGTCTTGTGTTCTTTATGTGCAAACTGAGCCACACAGCCACTTTGTACTGAAAGTGTTCTTTGCCATTGCAGTCGGCGCTGGCGCCGATGGAACAGATTCTGCCGCAGGAAGTGCCGTTTGGCTGTCAAGTCAGTGCCTTTCTATTGGCTGGTCATCATCCTTGTGTTCCTCAACACCCTGACCATATCATCAGAACATTACAACCAGCCTTTGTGGCTGACACAGGTGCAAGGTATGAATTACAAACGTCTCATTTTGAAATAAAATGAATGAATTTGTTTAAATGTTTCTTCTATTAATTAGTGTTTTTTTTTTTAAAGGATTACTTAATTTAGAATGTTGTGATGATGTTCTCATGAAATACCAGAATGTTTTTACTAATTTGATTTTTTTCCCATCTTCTCTATTATTGTATGTATTTTGTGGACGAAGCTAAATTGTTTTAAATGTCATGATTTTTATACATATAATGTGTTTAATTAATGGGAATTGTGTAGATTGATTGCAACAAAGAAAATCAAAAATAGAAATGAGGTTGAAGTAAAGAACAGTAATAATTAAATGAAGTGTACACAAAGAAAAAGCTACAAGAAGCTGCAAGAAGGTGTAACATAGAAATATTTGTGCAGTCAGAGGTTTGATCTACTATATGTTACATTAAAAAACCAAAACAAAACCCTCCAAAACATAACGCATCACTCTCTTTCACTTATGAAAGTGAAATGTATTCATCTGGTTTAATATAATTTCCTCTGCTTTTCAGATGTGGCCAACAAGGTGCTGCTGGCCCTGTTCACATGTGAAATGTTGGTAAAGATGTACAGTCTTGGGCTGCAGGCTTATTTTGTGTCACTCTTCAACCGCTTTGACTGCTTTGTTGTGTGCGGAGGAATCACTGAAACCATTCTGGTGGAGCTGGAAATCATGTCTCCGCTCGGTATCTCTGTGTTCCGCTGCGTGCGCCTGCTGAGGATTTTCAAGGTCACACGGTAAGACTGTCGGCATGCTGTGCGTTCGTGCTCGTGTGTTCACAGTCTCGTGCCTGTGGAGTTCGATTAAAATCCTGCCCGTCCTCCTCTCTCTTGGTCAACCTTCTGTTTAGACACTGGCAGTCTCTGAGTAACCTGGTGGCATCGCTGCTCAACTCCATGAAGTCCATTGCTTCCCTGCTTCTGCTGCTCTTCCTCTTCATCATCATCTTCTCCCTGCTCGGCATGCAGGTGTTTGGTGGAAAATTCAACTTTGACGAAACCCAGACAAAAAGGAGCACCTTCGACAACTTTCCCCAGGCCCTGCTCACTGTGTTTCAGGTATTAACAGATTCCAGATAATGTCATACAGTAAAAATCTGACTGTTAAATATAAATATGCAGCACTTCAGTGTTGTCAGTAAAGTAAAATAGGCTGAAAATGTAAATAAAATTGGTGAAGGGTGTGTTTCATACATATGTAGAAGAATTTGTGGCAGACTGTCAAAGGCAAAAGAAAAAAAAGCAGAACTAGACAGATTCTGTCAACAAGCCATTATATGAGTCAGTATTTGCCCATTTTAGATATTTTGGTGTATATGTCAGTTCATAAGTAACAAGAAGTTGTAGAACAGATTTATAAAAACAACTAAACATTTAAGGACTGTGAATGTGCCTGAAGGCTGAACTCAGAAGCTTTATTGAAAACCCAAATTTGAATTGTTGAGAGAAGTTTTTAAAAGAACATTTTGATCTGTTTATATGGCATGGTTTGTGAGCGGCAGGCTGAAAGGTTGTGGCAGATTGGGCACAGCAGACTAAAGTGAGACACTGTAGACGGGAGAATTGTACCACAGATGAATGAGCAGACAGACACCACACATGAGGAGACACAGGTTAGCAAAAAACACAGAATTGAAGTGCTGCTAGTAAACTGGCAAAGTCTGGAGAGAAGTGATGTACAACCAGGGCATACGTGCAGCCTGAAATATTACAATATTACTACTTTTAGGTAGCCACTATTAGGAATACATGTTCAACTGCTGGTTAATACAAATATGTAATCATGTGGCAACAACTCAGGACATTAGGGTATGAAGGCGTGATCAAGACGACCTGCTGAAACTCAAACTGAACCATCAGAATGGAGAAGAAAGGTGATTTAAGTGACTTTGAATGTGGCATAGTGGTTGGTTCCAGATAGGATGCTCTGAGTATTTCAGGAAGTGCTGATCTGCTGGGATTTTACAACACAACCATCTTTAGTATTTACAGAGAATGGTCTGAACAAGAGAAGATATCCAGTGAGAAGCAGTTCTCTGGCAAAAATTGATATCAAAGGTCAAAGGAGAAGCAGATGAGCTACAGCAGCTAAGAATAGGAAACTGAGGCAGTTCGCACTGGGTCACCAAAATTGGATAATAGAAGACTGGAAAAATGTTGCCTGGTCTGATGAGTCCTGAATTCTGCTGTGAAATTCAGATGATGGGGTCTGAATTTGGCATTTGGCAGGTCTGAATCCAGTTTAACACCTGGGATGTGGTGGAATGGGAGATTTACATCATGCAGCCGATCAATCAGCAGCAACTCTGTGATGCTGTCATGTCAGTATGGCCCAAAATCTCTGAGGATTATTTGTGGCACCGTGTTGAATCTGTGTCATGAAGAATTAAAGCAGTTCTGAAGGCTAAGGGAAACAGCAAGGTGTACCTAACAAAGTGGCTGTGAGTGTCAATTCCTAAAACAATTTGGCAAAAGATCACAGTGTCAAAATGCATATGAATGCCATTAAACTTGTTTCACATCCAACCCACCATCACTGCAAATTTACTGCAGCTCTAACGTGTTCATTGTAGCCACCCTGCATCATATAAAGAAGCTGGCACTTATTATGCTTGATGTTTTTCAGTTGTTGTGTTTCTCGCATAATAAATATTGTGAACCATTCAGATCCTGACTGGAGAAGACTGGAATGCTGTAATGTATGATGGGATCATGGCGTATGGTGGCCCTTCCTCCTCTGGAATGATTGTGTGCTTTTACTTCATCATCCTATTCATCTGTGGAAACTGTATCCTCACTCACACTGACAAAGGTGTAGCTGTTACAAAGAAAACAATAATTCTTTTTATCCACTGCAGACATGTGTTATTGATTAGTCACTAGAATTGTATTTTATTCGTAGTCGCAGAGTTGTTCTCGACTTAACACTTTACTCAGATATCCTCTTGAATGTCTTCTTGGCTATCGCTGTGGACAACTTGGCAGATGCAGAATCTCTCAACACAGATGAAGGAGACAAAAAAGGGTGACCGTCCAATATGTCTCTCTGTGACAACGAATAACTTCAAATATTTGCTTGGATAATTGCTCAAACTCCAGTCTGCATTCGTAAAAATATCTGTGTTCTTTGCAGGGACAAAAAAGATGATGATAAAGATGAGAAGGTATTCTTTTTTTAAATTTTATTAAGTCATAAAACATGTTTACAGTTTGAGAAGTTACGCGTGTTACACATTACATATTTTCTGCTTTCGTTTAAGGATGAGGATGAGGACAATGACGACACTGCAGCGGAGGAGGAGGACCCTGAAGTCCCATCGGGGCCTCGGCCGGTCATCTCCGACCTGGTAAAGAAGGAGAAGATCACTCCTATCCCAGAGGGAAGTGCCTTCTTCATCTTCAGCAACACAAACCCGTAAGATGACATTGCATTTGTGCAGACACAAACAGGTCGGTATTCATATCACACTGATGTCTCCTGTGTTTTTGTTGTTGTTTTTCTTCAGGGTTCGTGTGTTTTGCCACAGACTCATTAATCATCACATTTTCACCAACCTCATCCTGGTGTTCATCATGCTCAGCTCCGTCTCACTCGCTGCTGAGGATCCAATCCGAAACTTCTCAGCTCGCAATATTGTAAGTTTATAAAACCTGTCACAGAACTTCAGAACTTCAAATGAACAGATTAGTAAAGACACATGAATGAAGTAAAATAATTTAAAAATAACTTTTCTCATGTTTGCCTTTGTGTAACAATTTGTGATGCTTCTATAAATGACCACACTCTTGGTTTTGCATGTTTTAGCCCATTTATTTTAACTACTACACTCTTTAAATCAGGGATTTCAGACTCATTTTACATTGTGGGCCACATAGGAAGTCTGTCAGCACGACTCTTTGGGCTTAAATTAGGCACAATTGACGTGTACAGATAAAGTTCTGGGAGCTCATGGCCTGTTCTGCAATCATGAAAAAAAGTTTGTGGTCATTCCCAGAAAATGTAATTTTTTCCAATTTGTTAAGACTGTGGACCCACTATAAAAAATGTACATTTCTATAGTAGATAGTAAAAAACAAGAATTTTTCTGTTTATCTATTACTTGACTTAAGTGCAGTATGAATGGCTGTAGGCGATTTTTTTATCGGCAGAAAAAGCTGTAAAACCTTTGAAAATACAGATTCAGAATCTGTGTCCCCCAGTGAGCTGGATTGGAGTCTTTGTCACCCGAGCCTTATGTTTGACATCCCTGCTTTACACTGATCTTTGTACTTTATATGGATGATTTTGCAAAGCATACTCTACATGAGTTTATACACTTTTGAAAAAACATGAAAAAGTAACAAAACAAAGGGTGCATTTTACTTTTAATATAAATCACTTATTTTCCATAGTAATCAGTAATAGGATGACATTCAATATTCTTTTTACTGCAGTGAAAATGGTATGTATTAAATTCATGTCTGCTATTTCTGCACTTCACAATTTCTTTATCTTGAGCCATGTGATTTATTCTCTCTTTAACCTTGACAAGAAAGCATTAGATGCAGTTTATTTTCTAAAACATATATTCAGTGTAATTGTCCTGTCAGGACACCGGGATAAGTACTTGAAAATCTAGTGTCTATACTGAAAGCGGACATCTGATCGCTCTGTTCCTTCTGGTCCTTTCCAAGATTTAGAGATCAAGTCCTTAACGACAGCCTTTTAAATCTAAGATGCTTCAAGTTCACATTGTCCTTTTATAGTATTGTTTGTCTTTTATTGTTTTGCATGTGATTGCAGTACATTTAGTAGAGCTTATGATTAATTAGTTGGGCATGCATGTGCTTTACAAGAAAATAAGAAACACAGTAGTCCATCAGACTAGTTCCTGGTTTCTGTTCCTCGATTTGCACTTCCATTTAAAAGCAGATTGAAGCTCCTCGTCTGCTTCAAGATGCAAACTCATATTTTATGAGCTAAAACAGGCAAAAACAGCTGTAAGGTCAGTAAGTAACTTTGCTGTGAGTTCTTCACTCCAACAAATCCTTTCCAGAAAATGCTTTCATTTTTTTTTCCTTTCATCTTGTTAACATGTGATGTATGACGCTGCACAATGAACTGTCTTTGTTAAACATCTACGTTGCTTCTTGCAGATACTTGGTTACTTTGACTATGCTTTCACGGCTATCTTTACTGTTGAGATCGTTTTGAAGGTAAATTCCCTGTGTCCCCTGTGCGTGCTGTAACTAACCACACCCCAATAACATTCCAAACGTCTCGTTGCCTTCCAGGTCCTAGGCTATGCAGATTATGTCTTCACTAGTATGTTTACATTTGAGATCGTATTGAAGGTAACCCCTTAAATGACAACGAGAGCCTTGCTGCATTCTCTCCTTGTGTGTCACCCGCCACTCAGTACAACCTGGCTTGTTTGTTTCCTTTCTCTTATTTACTTTTTTCTTCATGGCACCTCTTTTAAAAAGCAAAAAAAAAAAAAAAAAAGCAAAAAAAAGAAGAAGAAGATGAAGCGAATATTGGAATTGTTAGTCACTATTTTGCACACACTAACACAAACACAAGATTTGCTCAAATTGCACTGATGAAAGAACTGTTAGGGGAAGGAAACATCATCAACATTTACATTATACTCACATGGGTGTCACTTCATTCGGGCAGTCATTGCTGAAATGATTTTGATGATGCAAATATGTAATAAGTAATGCAACCCCCTCCCGTGCGATGCAACACAATTTTTTAATGGGCTGCTCAGACATATCAGAGCATTGGCTGAAGTTGAGTTTGAGGTCATCTTCAGAGTGGCGGTGATTGAAAGTCGAAAATCAACTCCAGTCAAAGCTAACTCCATGCCTCTCGTACTGACTGCTCCTCAGATTACCCATAAAAGAGGGGGCAAAACCAACCATGCTCCTGCCGAGCATGGTTCAGTCTGCTTTCCCCGACTGAGTGCATAGAAATGTGGAGTTTTCTCTGCAGCTTTTTTCTTTCTTTTTTCAGTGGGAGGGGGCAAACACTTGCCAAACCCAGTGCTGTTTGACTCTAAATCATCCACTGCTCTTAGTTAGCAACCTCATCCGTTCCTCGTCTGCAGGTCTCCACATTTACATGCACTCTTGGAAGGAATCCTTTACTTTTATTATTTGAAGAAGAGTTATTTTGGCTGGTTTTTCTTCTCTGCCTGCTGAACTCTGGAGTTTTAATTGGGAGCTGCTTCCCCTTACGCTAAACTATTAAAGAACATAATGGAATGTGCTTTAAGCCGACGGTCCACATGAATGTGACAGTAAGGCCATTTCTATTTTCCAATCTCTATAACTAGAGCTCTTGCAGGTAGTAAATATCCCCGACGTCATGGCAACAAAATGCATGTTTTATTGCCTCCCATAGTAGATTGCGAAATGAATGACTTACTACTACATTCATGTAGCTAAGGGCCGTGGGGGTGGTGATGGTAGATTTTAGCCTCCTGTTTCACTGCTCTGAACTCGCCACCCCGAATCAGAGTGATCTATAAGAGTGTGGAGACGTGTGCGGGCGTGTGTGTTTGACTGTGAGATAATGGGAATGAGTGCTGAGAATTAGTTTTTCCTATTTAAAATGTTAGCTCAGTGTGTTTGTTTGTTTCTGCTGGAGTGTGAGGAGTGCAACACTGTATTTGTTTCTGGATGCTACATGTTTTTTATGTTTTTTTTTGGTCATTTGCTCTTTTAACTTCCTCTGTCCTCTCCTCAGATGACGACATATGGAGCTTTTCTTCATAAAGGAGCATTCTGCAGGAATTACTTCAACCTTCTGGACCTGCTGGTGGTGGGAGTCTCCCTCGTTTCCTTTGGCATTCAGTGAGTACAGAAAAACCAGAACATATTTGCATTATGGTTTTTGCGCAAACAAAAAGGTTTTATTCATTAGAAAAATAGTTAAAGGAACAAAGTAAGGAAATAAACTAAAATCCCGTTTGAGCAATAATGTAGAGGTGAAAAGAAGTTCAATCATCAAAATAAATGATTTTCTGAGCACTTTGTCATTTTTTATCTTTTGGTTGAAGCAGGCCATTCGGATTTTAACATACAAGCAGAGTGCAGCAGTTACTTTGTTTATCTCCCACAGTGAGCTCCTGAAGTGGTTCTTGACCCCTAAAAAGTTCATATTTCTCTGATTCTTCTTTTTATAAAGTGTTATTACAATAATTTGTTTACTCTCAGGTCTTCTGCCATCTCTGTGGTGAAGATTCTCAGGGTCCTTCGAGTACTTCGACCCCTGAGGGCCATCAATAGAGCCAAAGGCCTGAAGGTGGGTGCTACTCGAGACCTTCTCCAGTGTGTGTACAATAACCAGCACTATCTGAAACCTTCCCTTTAAAAAATTTTATCTGTGTCTTACAGCACGTTGTGCAGTGTGTGTTTGTGGCCATCAGAACCATCGGTAACATCATGATCGTCACCACGCTGCTTCAGTTCATGTTCGCCTGTATAGGTGTGCAGCTGTTCAAGGTGAGCATCTCAGAGTTTGAAAAACATCAATAATACACATCAATCCAGAGAAGTTCAAAATGTGTAATAACAGCAAAAATGGTTCCTTTTTGCAGGGAAAATTCTATCGCTGCACAGATGAAGCTAAGTCCAGCCCAGTAGAGTGCAAGTGAGTTTCATCCCCTCTTGTTCCTGAACTGCAGATTTGCTGGTTTAACATCACAGGTTGGACTTAAACCTCCATGCAACATGTTTTGTCACAGGGGCACCTACATCCTGTACAAAGATGGAGATGTGAACCAGCCAACTGTCCACAAACGGGTGTGGCACAACAGTGACTTCAACTTTGACAACGTCCTCATGGCCATGATGGCTCTGTTCACTGTGTCCACCTTTGAAGGCTGGCCTGCGTAAGATTTAAAGATATCATCATTCAGATGATTACTGTATAGATAATGTATGGAGAAAGCCTGAATTTGTGAATCTGAATCACGTGTTGCGCTTGTTCTCATGTTTCTTTAGGTTATTGTACAAGGCCATTGACTCCAACAGGGAAAACCTCGGTCCCATTTACAACTACCGCGTGGAGATTTCCATCTTCTTCATCATCTACATCATCATCATCGCCTTTTTCATGATGAACATCTTTGTAGGTTTTGTGATCGTCACATTTCAGGAACAGGGAGAGAAGGAGTATAAAAACTGTGAACTCGACAAGAACCAGGTCAGAGTCATTAGAAGCACAAAACATTATGTGTTAAGTATAACGATTACTTTTGTAGGCTTTTCTCTATTTTTTAATGTATTACACTAAAAATCTGGGGTTCCTCTTGCTTTGTGTCAAGAAAAACAAAACAGCAACAAAGTAGCAAAACAGATGACATTCTAATGCTGATTACCACCTTTACATTTTTAATATTGTGTCTCATTTAAAAGAGAGCGTTAAGATTGTTCTTAAATGATGATGTTAAATATTTTGTGTGTGTTTGTGTGCAGCGTCAGTGCGTGGAATACGCTCTTAAAGCCCGTCCTCTGAGGAGATACATCCCAAAGAACCCATACCAGTACAAGTTCTGGTATGTGGTGAACTCCACTGGGTTTGAGTACATCATGTTTGTGCTCATCATGCTCAACACACTCTGCCTGGCTGTACAGGTAAGAAGTCAAGTATTTACCTGCCTGACAACCAGCCATCAAAGAGTCTGTGAAGTTATGGATTTTTCTACTTAGAGAAATTTTTTGTTCAAGCATAGCAGACGTTTTTATTCATCAGTTGGTCTGTGATGTGCCACATGAGTGACCTCAGCTTGAATTTGCTGGGACGTCTGTTAAAGGTTGTGGCATTGTGTTAACACACACCTGAATGCTTCAAACCGGCAAACTGCTAAAACTTCTTCTTTTATAGAGGTACTTGCTGATAATCAGTTAATCAACCCCAGAACATGGCTGCTCCTCACCCTCTGAATGCTAATGAAGGCAATGAAGGTGTTTTTAGTTTTTTCCCAGTACTGCATGGAGTCCACGTGACTGTAAATATGCAGACTTAAGTCATTAGAGTATCTCGTAATTTGCTGTAAGTCTTTTCATTAGTATGGATGCGTCAGCCTGTAAAATGTCATTTTCAGTTGCTCAGGTTTTCCTATTTTTTCTTGGCACTGACAGAATTATAAGAAACACTGTGGTGAACATTAGTGCAAGCAAAAGTCCTGCTGGAGTCACAGAAAAACATAAACATTAGTCTGTTTGCACTTTTTGTTCAGACACACCGCATTACTTTCCCATTGTACATTGAACACATTGAATCTTTTCGTTAACCGACCATCTCCATCTCTGTCTGCAGCACTACGGCCAGTCTGCACTCTTTAACTACGTAATGGATATTCTCAATATGGTCTTCACTGCTGTATTCACTGTGGAAATGGTTCTCAAACTCATCGCTTTCAAACCCAGGGTGAGTTGACATGAAGCATCAAATTAAGTCCAGCTGTTAAACGGATGCATTTGCTGTGACATGCTTTTGCTTATTAGAGTAAATTTTCAACATTATAAGAAGAGTTAGAAGGACAGTACCGCTCAGATGTCTATACACTAACTAGTCGTCCATTAACTTAGCTAATCGAAAAAAATATGAACGGGGCAAAATGTGTTATAGACAACTGGCAACCCCAAGAGCTGACTTTGAATGGTAAGTCAGTCCCCTTAGACACCTCAGTTAACATGTCCAGCCTTACAGCAGAAATAAACATGTTTACAGCTATAGGAAGAGATTTGGTGGTAGCATCCAGAATACCAAACTCACTACTTTACAGATAATCACAAACCCGTTCATAATGATGGTTATCCAGCTTTTATGTACAGTTTATGGTTATATTCAGTTTCTTTATACAAGCTTGCGGAAAATAAGTATGATTGTTAAGTAAAGCAACGAGTGGTATCCATCTATTAAGCATATTTCTAAAACTGTGATTTGTAAAATGTTCAGTTATGTTTACTAAAGAGCAGCATGTGGACATTTAAATATTTGTTTCCATTTCCCCTTTGGCGTGCCTGCCTGGCTCACAGCTCTTTGTTGAGAAGAAGGACAGGATGCTAGTAAGAGAAACACGTGTGGGGTGCCGTGCTTCCATTTTTAAGCTAAAAATAATCTTTTTTTTAACCAATTTTTTAGTCACAGCGTGTTCATGTGTAATTTTATTGTTAGCATGGAATTTGTGCAAATTTAGTGTTCTGCAATCAATCACAGTCCGTATAATCATGAGCCCTTCAGGTGAAGTAGCTAGCAGGGGTTTCCGTGTGTCCTTAAATAAGCAGTTTGTTGATTTAAATTTCAGTGTGAGAGTAAAGCCTCCTTGTTTTTTTGCTGATATCACATTTGACTCACCCCACCACACGCTCAACCTCACTCAGGGATATTTTGGGGATGCCTGGAATGTGTTCGACGCCCTGGTTGTGATTGGCAGCATAGTAGACATTGTTCTCAGTGAGATTGATGTAAGTAAGCTCAGCTTGAACCACCTCGCTGCTCTTTGACTTCTTTCCTTTCAGACCACCTCCACAGCCGGTTTCAGGGGCAGGACTCTGATTTCTGCTGCTTTGTCTAACTTTTTCCTCCTTTCTTTCTCTCTCCAACCCTTCCATTTCATTACAACGTCTTCCTTTAAATTTCCACTCTTGTCTGATTCTCTTCCCCTATCCCTTCCCCGTCTTCTTGGTCTCTCACTTTCATCCCCATCGGTGCCCCTTACATGTACCTTCATGCACTAACAGCACTATTTTGCTGATGCTTGGAACACATTTGATGCCTTAATTGTTGTCGGTAGTGTCGTCGATATCGCTATCACAGAAGTTAACGTAAGTACTCCTTCTTTTCTGATTTGTAAGGTGAACTGAAGCCTTATAAGAAAGCCACATGGCAAGTTTTAGTGTTATTAGCTTAAATTTACTGTGAATCTTAGCTTCCACTATAAAATATAACCTATTAAGCTGGTTATTTTCATGCTGATCTTCAAACTTACATGTTATAAATTTTCAGGATGCAACGATACATCAGTCAAGTGTGCGTATTGACTTGTATGTGCTTCACTTACTGACAGATGTTAACATTTACTAGCATTTGTAAAGCTAAAAGTCCAAATAGAGTATGATAAAGAGCTGAATTTATGAAGTTAAATTCAGCTTGTCCTTTCGGGTCTGAGAAGTTTGTTTCTCAAGCCCAAAAAGGCTGAATAAATAATAACAAAAAATCCAAATAAACAAACTGAAAGAAATATAGAAATGTTGAAAATGCCTCCCTAATAAAAGAAGAAGATTTACAGCTGGCCGTTGGCTTTGTTTGTAAAACTTCAGTTTGATTTTCATGAAGCTTTTCATTCATGCTGAACTGACCTAACTCAGATCTCTCCTGTTGGAGTTCTGCTTCTGTATGTGCTGCTGTAACTGTTGTTGCAGTTTTTGACAGGACATCGCGACAAAATTGTTGATGAACGTGTTGATTATTCTGTTTATTCTTGGACATAGCAATGTCAAAACCTCACATTTCTTTGTGAACTGTGGCCAGAATTTGGTCCAGAGCAGGACGGTTTCTGATGTAGTTGTCTAACTCTTACTCTTGTTTATTTTGTTTCCATAGAAACTTGTAGAGGCAAGTATGGCAATGAAAAAATGTTGTTTGTGTGTAATCTTTTGTTGATGACAACTTTATCTTTGGGACCCCTTTGCTATGGATTAATGACAAAGACAAAGAGATTTTTGTAATTTCGCAGTACTTTAAAAAATTAATATTGAAGCTCATTAAAATAGTAGATGATTGCTTCGCTTTATAGCTTTCCTTTGCTAAAAAACATCTAAAAACAAAGACTGGACGTCTACTTTTGTGCATTTTTTTGCTTTAAGCTTAGCTAGGACAAAAATACTAAAAGAAAGTTCCAACAAATACCCAAATGTTGCATTTCCAGATAATTAACTATGGTGAATATGGTGTTTACTATAGGGGTAGCATACCAAAGGCTTACCACCCAAACTGACCCTCCTCCCCCCTCCTGAGTGCTCTCATGTCTGAGCTGCAGTGCTGTTTTTCTGGAGTAATTTTTCATGTCTTCTCAGTTTGTGTTCCAAAATGTGTGTCTGCATGAGTGCACAACAAAACATTAACTTTGTTTGAAGCATAAGACACAGTGGTGTGTTTTCAGGTTTTTTATTGTTATGCATGTATTTAATGTGTGTTCAGCGTGTACTTTAGGTTGTATGTGCGAGTGTATGCAGAGGAGTGTGTGTGTGTGTGTGTGTGTGTTGGAGACATGATGTTTATTTCACATAGTGGTTCTATGACATGCTTTTTCATGGCATTTCTTTCTTATTTGCACTGCATGTAAATGTTCAGATATTCGAGTTTTGCATTTATTCATAACAGGAGATCTGTTATGAGGATGTGTTTTGAGTCAGTAATATTTTTTCTACTTGCTTGCCATGTCAGTCATGACTCGTGTCATTGCTCAGAGTCTTACCAGACTACTGTGACCTCTCCAAATGCATGCTGGGGTGTCAGACACTCACCTCATCCCCCTAACATCCTTTCCATGTCCCGCCTCTCGCAGATGGCGCTTGGCCACCCGCTCCATTCCCCTCCGGTCAGTTTTTTCCATAGAGCCTTGTGCAGTTTGTCCTTGTTCGTTTGCTACACTCCTCTTTACTTCCAGACAGAATGGCCCTGGAGCTCAGAGCTTGGAAATTCTACACAACATTAAGGGCAATAATGTTGAGAATTAAACCGATGAGCCTATGAAGCTCAGTGTGTTTGGAAAATCCTAAAAAAGGTTTACTTGTGTTTCTTAATGTCACCATTTAATGTCCTTAAAGTTGTGTAGAGGCCACTGTGGCTTCACATGCAGCTGCTGTAATGCATCAATAATCAGGGAACAGATCAAGTCACAGAGTGACCTAAAAGGAAACGATACTAAAATTAGGCCTTGGGTGTAGTGTTCCCGTCAAAGTAAAAATTCAGGTAAGGTCTGAAAATTTCAGTAGGTTCAGTAGGCACGAATTTAGTGTGATTTTGTACACTTACAATGATGGTGGTTTAATGCAGCTGAGTCTGAGGTTCTTTGATGATCTTGTGTTTGTGTCTCTGTGAGTGATTGTCTCTGTGTTTTGTTCTGTCTTCCTGTAGTGAGCTCTTAAAGCTCAGAATGGAGCTCATATGTAGTGCAGGTGTGTAGACTCCAGTCAGGTGCATGAACACTCCCACAGCAACTCTCTACTCTTTCCCTCTTTCCCTCTTTCTACCTTTCTGCCTTTCTTCTTCTTCTCCCTGTTTCAGTATGGCTCAGTCTCTCTGGTTTGCTTTTCTGTCCCAGTCTTGGTCTCTATTGCTGTTTCCCTCCTCCTCCTGCCTTTTTGTCTGCCTCTCTCTCTCTCTCTCTCTCTCTCTTTTCCCTCTCTGATGTTTATTCATATCCTTCTGCACCGGACTGTGAGAGCGCCCTGCTATGGCAGTTTTGTTGCAGGGCACTACTGACATGCATGAGTTGCTGCATTGCTATGAGTTCACATCATTCAAAGGTCTTGCGTGTGCGTGCAGTGCTTCCCCAGCAACGTGGCAATGCTGAACGCATGCTCCATCGGCGCTGTGGCCAGGATTACCTAAAGAACCTCCTCAGGCTAATTCTATTTTTTTTTAATCATTTCTGCTCATTCTGCACCTCATAACGACAGTTTGCAAAATATTGACTCAAGCCATATCTGTCTGATTATCTTATGTTGTCAGTGCTGAGCCTTTCTGATATTTTCCACATTGAGCTAAATGTTTTTTTTCGCTGTAAAATCACATTATCATGATACAGGCTCAGCCTAACCACCATCACTATGACTGATGTTTCTTTTCTTTTTTAAAAAGTTTTGCATCTGGATTTTGTTTGGGAATAAATGCTCGCTGATTACAGCTGATGATATCAAATGATTTATTTGTCAATTGACATGAATCACAAACAAAGGTTGTGTATGGGTGTGAATCTGTGCGAGAGACTGTGTGTACATAATTGATCATACTCGAGCTCTTTTGGTCAGCAAATTTTCAATCACTTAAAATGACAAACTATTGGAGTGTGAACATCCTACTTGTACTCTCTTGTGTTTACTTGTGCCATAGATAATGCTTCAAGCACACAATATATGATTTTTGTGCAGTCATATGTTGATGTGTACCTGTCTGAATCTGAAGCCTGCAGGGTTTATGTTGAGATACAGCAGGACTCTGTAAGAACAGCACATGATGCTTTTATAGCAACATCGATTCATTGCATTTGTCAGTTGGCTGTAACTATTCATTAACATCGTCTAAGAGGATCTCATCATAAAATCCATTTAGTCCCATCAGTAAAAACCATTACACCGGGGGAGTGATAAAGTTGTGTGTCAGTCTTAAATGTTGATTCGTATTTAAGTAATTTTATGTTGTATGTCAGTCAACCCCACATAGAAATGTTAAGTAATGTGAACTTGTTGTTTGGCGGTCTTTTAAAGTGTTAAGATAACATTTAATGGTAAATACATGTGTGTCTTTGTCACAGTGAAAGTATAAGACAGTTTGTCCTGTCAGTGAGAAGAGTAGTGACTTTGTTCTGTCTGCGTCTTTGCTGACGTGTGCTGGTGTCGTGTGATATTAAAAACAAAACAAAACAAAAAAAAACGATCAAATGTGTTGTTCCACGTTTTTGGCCCATTGTGTGTTAGACCTGCGGCCTCTGTACAAGTCATTAATACAGGTCTTTGATTTTAAAGCCAACGGAGACTCCTCAGTTGGATGAGATGGGGGTAAGATGCTCCACCCCCCACCCCTTTAACTCTGTCAGGGCCATGCCATGTTTGGATTTGCATTTCTCTGTTTGGTCTTCTGTTGTCAGTTACACTATAATCTGTTGCTTATTTCAACTCCATGTTATGTACTATTACGTTTTCATGTTCAGGTTTCCTTTATCTTTACATTTCTTTTCTTTTTTTCCTCATGTTGCTTTTGTTAGCTCCTTCGCATAAATCCTCAAAACATTTGCTTTTAATTTTTCCTTTTGTTTGGAGTTATTTCGAAGGAGAGTGTGTCTCTCAAACGTGACGTTTGTATCCTGTTAGGTGGGAGTGGTTTTTAAGCCGCTCTTCACGTTTGTATTGTTGACACTGCTACATGGTCTCTGCCACCATTCTTGGGTGGGGTAGTGACCCATGGATGACCCCTGGGATCAGGTCACCCAGCTCTGACCTGTGAACCTCCTGGCCGACCCGTTCGGGTTGGTCCCACTGTGACTCCGCATGCAGTGACTCTGGACTGAGGGTGCCATGCTTGTGCAGATGTGTCCTGTCAAGTATGGCAAGGTTTTCTCCAGCATGCTTGCCTCCTTGCTTCCTTCCCTGTAGGTCTTTACAGTGACAGGGAACCTGACAGTGCTTTATACACAGGCAGAAACAGACACATATCAGCTGCAGCAGACTGCCTAACAGACTTCTCTAGATTGTGTTTTTTGAAGTCTTTACATTTGTTTTTGAGAGCTGCAATCATATCTGAAAGGCACAGCGGTCAAACCAGAAATTATAATCTCTGCTCAAATAAAAGCAAAAATCAGTTTTGATTTAAAGATACAGTTTCAGTTTTTCACTATGAAAAGATGCAGTGCTGCTTTCTCAGCCCATATGTAGCTGATACAGAGGTCTTTGATAAGCCCTCATCATCCCATAAAGCACAGCCGGGTGCTCTGTGTTCACTATAAACGTGCTTTGTTGCTCTTCTGCTGCATAACACTGAACGTTTCCTCCACAGAACACAGAGGACAGCGCTCGAATCTCCATCACTTTTTTTCGTCTGTTTCGAGTCATGCGGCTGGTCAAACTTCTCAGCAGAGGAGAGGGCATTCGCACCCTGCTTTGGACTTTTATTAAATCCTTCCAGGTGAGATGCAGCGCAAATGTTTAATTAATGTCTGAGGGAGAAATGGAAGTTGCTCATATTAATCTTTTCTACTTTTTTCCTGTTTTTTGCCTTAAGGCTCTGCCATATGTTGCTCTTCTGATAGCCATGCTGTTCTTCATCTACGCTGTCATTGGCATGCAGGTTGGTAAATAAACTGGACAGAAAATACTTTTTCCACTGATTTTTAACCACAACAGTAAGAGTGCAGTTGTATTCATTTGGCAATGTTTCTCTAACAGGTGTTTGGAAAGATTGCAATGGTTGATGGCACTCACATTAACAGAAACAACAACTTCCAGACCTTCCCACAGGCCGTGCTGCTTCTCTTCAGGTCTGTGGATAACTGATGTCAGACCATCAGGAAAATCAAATTTGTTTTCTAGGTGATTAATTTGTGTGTGCCATGCCTGCGTTTTCTCCAGGTGTGCCACAGGTGAAGCGTGGCAAGAGATCATGTTGGCCTGTATGCCAGGGAAACTGTGCGACCCAGAGTCTGACTACAACCCCGGGGAGGAGATGACGTGTGGCAGTGGATTTGCAATAGTTTACTTCATCACTTTCTACATGCTCTGTGCTTTCTTGGTACACAAAAATGAAACTGTGTTTATCTTAGGATTCATTTCTTATCAGTTATACTTGCGTGGTGTGTATTGCACTACCTTATCATATGCAGTTTTCACATTGCAGGTTTAATATGTGTAACATATTACTATATGTATAACATTTGCTCATCATTTTGATCATTCTTTCACCTAGAGCTAATATGAAATGGGGCAAAAACGAATAATCATCTTTAAAATCATCATAACATAAAACAACAGGTCCGAGTTACGTGCATCATAGCACAATAGCGTCATAATAGAAATATCCTTTCTTTAAAATACCAGGTGTTCCTAGAACTGTACTGTATACTGTATGTCTGTTATTTTGAAAAAATACTTTGTAAAGATATTAAGACCTTTTTCTTTTATTTTCTTAGATTATCAATTTGTTTGTGGCCGTCATTATGGACAACTTTGACTATCTGACACGTGATTGGTCCATTCTTGGTCCTCACCACCTTGATGAATTCAAAAGAATTTGGTCAGAGTATGACCCTGAGGCAAAGTATGTGCTTTATTCCTCATCTGAATATTCATGTTCATGTTCGTTTTTTGACTATGTCCATTAATTTCTATGTATTTTTCTCATATAGAGGCAGAATTAAACATCTGGATGTTGTAACCCTTCTTCGTCGCATCCAGCCTCCTCTGGGCTTTGGCAAACTGTGTCCTCACAGAGTGGCTTGCAAGGTCTCCTCTCTTCTCCTCTCCTCTCCTCTCCTCTCCT
The DNA here is from genome assembly GCF_013358895.1 of Oreochromis aureus. NCBI lineage: Eukaryota > Metazoa > Chordata > Actinopteri > Cichliformes > Cichlidae > Oreochromis > Oreochromis aureus. The sequence continues at coordinate 20,849,894 of NC_052946.1, read as the reverse complement.
CTCCTCTCATTTTGTTAATAATTTCAGGTAGAAATGATGATTATTTTACAACAAGGCTTGTTCTCTTCTTTCAGAGGCTGGTAGCCATGAACATGCCTCTGAACAGTGACGGTACTGTTATGTTTAATGCCACTTTGTTTGCACTGGTGCGGACAGCCCTAAAGATAAAAACAGAAGGTATAAACCAAATATGAATGACATTTCATTAAATTGCTGCTAAGAACAAAGAAAAATATTCCCTCAATATTCAGCTCATGCACACACTGCGTTAATTGTCTCCATTAACTGCAATAAACTTCAGTTTAAATGGCTGTAAAGTGGAGGGCTGGGTTCTCAGGGGTGCTTCTTTCCCTGTGGTGCAGGTAATCTAGAGCAGGCCAATGAAGAGCTGCGAGCTGTCATCAAGAAAATTTGGAAGCGAACCAGCATGAAGCTGCTGGATCAAGTGGTGCCTCCTGCTGGTGGTTAGTGGAATTAACATCACAGACACCTTCATGTCCTTCTGTTAAAGTTTGACACACAAACCAGCCTAAAGCAGCCTGCAGAAAACACACACACACAAACCATATGCTTCCATGCTGTTCACATATAATTACTCCAAACAGGTATGTTGAGTACTTAAGTAAAACCTAACACTCACACTCACACTGAGACAGTGTCACATATAAATAAGGCTATATTGTGCTGTTTCTGCTTTGTTCATCTTCTCCCTGTTGTCCCCTCAGCAGTATGTTTTTTTAGTCTGTGTGTATTCAGTACACACTGCTCCCTCCCGCCTGCCCTGGATGCTGATGGAGGCCACTGACTATCTGCTGGGCTTTGGGCTTGCATGGCCTTATAGACCACTGTGCAAGAGCATGCTTCGTCTTTCTCTCTAACATCTCTGTCCTTCCTTCTTTATCTGTCTCTTCTTTCTACTCTCTCTCTCTTCTGTCTTTTGTTTTACTGCCTGAGCTTTTTTCTCCTCACACTTTTGTATCTCTGTGTCCAAAACTTTGAAAACACTTCAGAATATTCTGAAGCAGTTCTGTTTTAGGGTGGTGGCATGGAACTAGTGTTGCCTCTCTCTCTGATCTCTGTCCCCAGCGTGCTTGTTCAAAGTGATTCAGACCCCTGCTTCAGAATGATTCTCACACACTCTCGTAAATGCTTTTTAAATTCAAAAAATGGCAGAATATACATGCAAGAACACAAGCTTTGAGTACAGTATTTAGAAAAAAGCATACATAATATTATGTAGGGGCATACATGAGCACAAGCATATGAAATTACACGCCGACATGTATGATGCATACTGTAGTTTTGCTTGCTTGCATGTGCTAAAGCAGTTAAAAAACATTCAATAGCATCCTTTGACATTTAAGAAAGATTTAGGTTCAAACACCCTCTCAAGAAAAAAATGTTTAAGAAAAATTTGAACAAATTGGAATTTGGAAAAATTGTTTTTGATACACATTTAAAAATTGAAAAGCCTTTCTGTTTTTCTGTCATGATTAACTGAACAGAATTAAAATTGATCATTAATTTCCAATGAGCTTGTACATCTGTCTCACCTCCATCTGCTCAGATGTTCTTGTTGATCTTCTCTTGAAGAAGAAAAGACATTCTGCAGAGCAATAGTAATCATTTAAAGTTTTATGGGTCCTTTTAATGTTGCAGGTGTTTGAACACGAATTCCTCCAATTAAATCATCCACAAGTCAGACATACTTACATACATGTAATCTCACTTCTTATACATGCAGAAATACACACGTGAAGACGTGTTGGGTTATGTTCATTTCCTGTCCTTTTTGATACACAGCAAATGATCCTATTTGGTTACATAATGAGGTAAAGTATATACACCATCAAAATGGATTTATAACATTTCGTTAGAAATCATTTGGTTGGTGGAGGTTAAAAAGTGCCTCGCCATTCTTAAGTTCTAAGGTGGTGAACCCACACCACCCATAGACGAGGGAAGAGAAGAGTCTTTCCCTCTCTCTCCCAGGGTACTGTGTGTTGCTGACATAGGAAGCATTTGTGTGGTCTGTTCACTCAGATGATGAGGTAACCGTGGGGAAGTTCTATGCCACCTTCCTGATACAGGACTACTTTAGGAAATTCAAGAAACGTAAAGAGGAAGGCCTGGTGGGTGCACACCCTTCCCAGAACAACACAGCCATTGCTTTACAGGTGAGTCTTACGGCACTCAAGTGTGTTTCTGACAGCGTGAGACAGGCTGTTGAGACCTTTGTTAAAATGGATGAATGAATGAACTTTGTTAAATCTGATATACATCTCTGTGCATTTCATTCAAAACTCATCAAGAGTGCTGATGTTATGGTTTGTGATCCAGCAGGACGTTCATGATCTTGGTGTACAGTATGATTCTGTGATTTATGTTTCTCTTGTGTGAATTCAGTACTTGTGTCTTCTGTGTCTTAAAAAAAATAGCTAGATGTTGATGTTAAGCACATTACTGTCTTCAGCCACCATTGCATGTATTTTCTGTGCATTCAGTCCACGACTCATGAATTTCACATGCAAAGCTTGTTGCAGTTTCTGTTACCTTATATCGTATGATATATGGCTTCAGTATAGTCCCATATATCACTGTCAGTCAAAAACATGACCAACTAGTTTCTTTATAATTAACTTTTTCTGTGTATTCTGCTATTATAGAGATCTAAAGAAGGAAAGAGTGAGAAGAAAATTATATTTTTACATCATTTACATTTGGTTATTTTTTTCATCCAAGTACTTTCCAGCTAGTGCAAAATATTTCAGAGGGAAAAAGGGACTGAAAGGGGCACAAAACAACATCAGCAAAAGTAAAAGCGAAATATGTGAATAAATGCTTTTTAGGAGTAATGTTAATGTGAAAGTCTAAAGGTAAAGTAGTGCAGTAATGAGTACTTACAAAAATGATTTAATATAAAGTGAATAACTTAAAAATGGGAACGTAAGTTAATAGCAGAATAAATATGAAGATAAATAAATATTAAAGTAAAACGAATTAATTATATAATTACATGCAATGCTTTCACCTGAAATGTAAATTGCTCTCTTTTTCCAAATTAATAAGATGTTTAAAAAATTGGAATCCACTTGAATCATTTTTAGTCACTACACAGTCGACATAATTGGATTTTACATTTTTTGTCTTTTATCCTTCAACTTCCTTTCTATTCTTTGTCTTTTTTCTGGAGTCCACAGATAAACACATTTCAAATATGTTGACTGTTTTTAATGTTAACATTGTAGTTTCACTGAACTGAGTATTAGACATCTTTCATTCTTGGTGATAGGAAGGCAATTGCAGCAATCAAATTCTTTGAGTTGTTGATTTCTCTTTCTGTGAAGTTTTATTTGACAAATTGCAATCATTGCAATGAAAATTGAATGTGAAACACAACATATGGGTTATTGAACATACATTTTTCTATAATTAATTCAAGAAATATCCATGAATCACAGTTTTTTTTATTGATATTAAATTACTTCCTGCAGTACTCAAAGTATTCCCAGTATGTGAGAGAAGCATATCTGGAATCTACCGAAGGCTACATTCAGGAGAGCACATCTGTCTGTCTCTGTGTTCTCATCTCTCACAGTCTGAAAGTACTGTAAGTGTCAGGTGTTGTACAGCACAGGTGCGTGTATGTTCAGTATGTGTGGTGGTTGTGCCTGTATGATGTCAGAGTTCGCACTGTGAGTTTTAAGATGAAGGTCACAACCGTAGCTCTTAGCCCTGTTGTTGTCATGGTTCCAGGCTGGCCTTCGCACGCTGCATGATATTGGGCCTGAAATTCGCCGAGCGATATCATGTGATCTGCAGGATGACGAACTAATAGACTTTATTCCAGAGGAAGACGAGGAAATTTATAGGGTAACTGATTCAAATTTACACAAAGGGAAATGTTTGTGCTTGTGAATAATAATTCTTGTTCATGGAAAAGTACATATGAAAAAGCTAGCTGTAGATGGAAATGGAGTAGGAAGCATTTAGCAGCTAAATCTGTAGCAGAAGCATTGGCTTCAGATTTTATATCTGCAATATGTAAGTTTTTTTTTTCTTCTAATGAGTTCATTTTGCTTTATTATGTTTCTTCTCCATTTCAGTTCCAACAATCTAAACAGTGTTTTGTTTTGCTCGCACATCATGCCATGTACCAGCTTCTTAACTTACTTTTGCACATATATTTTTCTTAAAAAATATCAGCTCTCAGACTTAACATCAATAGCATTTGTCTTGTAAGAAGGAGAAATGCTGGTGGTTTTACTGTGAGTGTTCCTTCACAGCGTAATGGTGGACTCTTTGGTAACCATCTCATGAATGGTGGTCATCGCCGATCCAATGGGCATCAGACCAATGCCACTCAGCGCCCTTTGCAAGTGCAGCCTCCACCTCACTATGCCCACATGGAACAGCCAGTAGGACGCCTGTCTAGAGCCAATGCAATGTCCCATCCCAACCACCATCATCACCACCACCACCATCATCACCACCGCCACCACAACTCCTACGGAAAGTCTCCCAAATCTACCAACATAAACCTCAACAATGCCAACGTGTCCAGTCTGCCCAACGGAGGACACCATCGCTACTACGAACACGCACCTCCCAATGGCTATCCAGGTCTACGCAGCTCCTATTACGATTACGACAAGCCACGGACACCCCAGGGTCAAAGGTATCCACACAGTGATTATGTCATTATGTCATGTTGCAGAATTAGATCAAACAATATAGAGTGAAATTGGATTCATATAAATTTATATAACCCTGAAGCTCCATTCACACCCTGTTGTTGTACCCTCTGTCTCTGGCACATTTTATTTGGCGGTGTGTACTTACTCCCATTACGTGTCAAATGTTGAAATTACATGTGGACTAAACATGTAAAATATTACATCACATCAAGATATGCTCAACATGGACTGTTGCAAGAGGAATTTCAGTATTGTCTGAACTATTCTCATCGAATAGCTAAGACAAAGAAAATCTTTGTAGAAAAGTCAGATACCATCTTTGTATGAATGTAATTAGAAGTGTATGTTACAATGAATTTGATAATTATAGAAGAAGATATAGCACTAACACATATTAAGAGGTGTCCTTGTCTTCATTTCTGCCCAGTGATAGTCGCGAACAGACTTCTTATGGTGTATAACAACACATAAGAGGGATTTTAAAAAACATCACTGTGATTATTCACTGTGTGAGTGCTTGCTGTTGTCAGACATCGGTGGACCATACTGCTACAAAAGTGTTTTTCCCACAGGCAGATTCTTATCAGACTTTTCCATTACATTAGCCTCTACTGGAAACTTCATTCCACCATGCATCATAAGCCTACTCTTGTACTGACACTTAATTTGTGACCAGTAGCACATTTTTCTTATGATTTCCCATCTTCTGTTTAAACTACATTCTCCAGCATTGGGCCTGTTTTTCCTTAGTGCCCAAGAAGTTTGGGGGACAATTTCATTGCTTCCTCTTTATGAAAGAGAAATGATTCTCAGATTGTTTCTTATCTTAAAAATAGATAATGGAATTGTCAACCAACAGTGGAGTCATCGCCATCACTCTCTGTTCTCCTCGTACATATATATGAGAACGCTGTATATGCTTCATATACTGTATGATATATATGTCACACTTTCTTCACCCAGTTTCCTGTGTTCTCTCCTTCTCCCTTTCTCCTTCCTAACTAAATTCTTTCTCTTGACCATCCCTGTGCTTTCTTGGACAGAAGGCGCTACTATGAGACCTATGTTAGGTATGTTGTTTTTCTAGGTTTGGTTCCAGCAATATGTCTCAACAGCAAAAGAAGGACTTTTGTTTCATTTTGACTTGGTTTTGGAAATTGTTGCATCCTTGCTAAGTCAGTGTTTCACATTACATGCTGGCCAGTCATTTTGTTTTCCAAGTTGTTATGGCACAGTTGTGTCTATGCATTGTTGCATAAATAATAGAGAAATTAATGTGAGTGGCCAGCATTGTGCTGAGAGCAGCCCTGCTTAATGCATGTGTAAAAGTGATGCGCTTGCTTTAAAGGACTACCCAGATGCTTGAAGACAGGGGAGTGTATGAGAATGTTTGAAATGAAGTGACTGAAAAATCACTACTTGTGTCCACTTCTTCTGTTTAGTGCACATTTCCTGCAACACTGCACATAGTTAACTTCATGACTTACTAGAAAGAGATGTGTTTTAATTAAAGTAGTGAATGTCAAAGTGGATGGGGTGTTTACATGGCAGAGATGACCCACGACTTCTGTCTGTCTTGGTTTGGCTGTGAAAGGGTGGTCTCTTGAATTGCTGCCCCCTGTAGGCTTGTGTCTGCATGGCAGTGCATGGCAGTATACCAGTAACCCCCATAGAGACAGTAACAGTGTGCACGCTCTAACCCCTCTCCCCTGGCTTTTCCACAGGTCCCACAGAGGGGATGGTCACCATCCCACCATCCGAAGGGAGGAGGAGTTTGATGAAGACCGTTTCTCCGGGGAGTATTACAGCGGGGAGGAGTTTTATGAAGATGACAGTATGCTGTCAGGGGACAGGTAACAGTCTTTTCACAGTTTTGCAGTTTGCAATTGCAGTTTCATTCTGACTTGGCTAGAAATTTATTCCAAAGGTGTTTTGGATAATGGATCCCATAATGTAATGTTCCCCAGGTATCAGAACAGCGACACGGAGTATGAGACTCCCAAAGGCTACCATCATCCTGACAGTTACTACGATGATGATGAGCAGCCTCTCTACCACGACTCACGGAGGTCACCAAAGAGAAGATTGCTTCCTGCAACACCTCAAGGTATATTATTACCATCGTTTATATATAAAAGGTAGACGTGGCTTTCATCTCTGAAAGTGGAAGCTGATATGTGAATGCCTTTAACCTGCTTTCTTTCTAATGGCCAGTAGGGGGCAAAAAGGAGTCAATTAGAAAAATAAGCATTATGCTCAATAAAATCTTTCTCAATCAGTGTACACTCTCAGTAATGACTTTATTTAACACAGCGTGATGTTCATTTAGTCAGTTATGGCTTGATATAGAGTAAGCAGACAGGAAAGAAGGGTATGCTTTAGGATATTCTTATTGCGTGATTGTCGCTACAGTAATAATGTCCTTGGTTTTTGGTCAGATCTTTCCCTTTCATGTGGGCTCTGGTTCCAAAAAAGTACGGTGGCTAAAATATAAAAAATGTCTCTCTTAATCTTATAAAGAAACAGCCTGTGATTGTCGTCCACCGTGACCTGATGCCATGTGTCAATGTTAAATATTGTAGAAAGCTTTTACGTGAGGCACACCCCTCTTGCTTTTCATTTCTTCATAGCTTATTATCTAGTACACTGATCAGAGCATAGATTTTCTGAATATCTGAAATTACTAAAGATGAGCAACATAAAATAGCTGTGTGGGTTTTTTTGTGTGCTTGTGGACAAACCTCACAAAGCTATAGTTTTCTTTTAAAGGTTGTACATGTACACAAACTTTGCTTTTTATTCATTTTATCGTATTGTGTTACTCCTATGTTTGAATTTCTCTCATTGTTTCTAAGTTAATGCTCACTGCTCTACTCGTGATTAATTCAGGTCATAGAAGGCCATCCTTCAACTTTGAGTGTCTGCGCAGACAAAGTAGCCATGATGAGCTTCCACATCAGCGTACTGCTCTACCACTGCACCTTATGCAGCACCAGGTAACACAGACATTCTTTAAGTGACATTTTTGGACTTGGGTGGAGTGACGTTTGTTAGTAAGTTGCAGATTGCATCAGCTTTCTTAAATTAATTGCTAAATATCACAGAAAACTGTTGAATCGAGATACTACACAGCTATGAAATAGCAGCAAACAGAACTGCTTCCCAAGTGGGTGGCACAGTTTACTATACTTCAAATCACTTTTGTGTTCCACCGTCAAATCCTCTTTCTTCACCCATCAGGTTATGGCCGTAGCAGGGCTGGACTCTAGCAGAGCCCATCGCCTCTCCCCAACCCGCTCCACCCGTTCTTGGGCCACGCCCCCTGCCACACCGGCCAGTAAAGACCAGTCACCATACTACACCCCTCTCATACGTGTGGAGCACCCACACAGGGAGAGTGTTGTTGGTAGCCAAGTGTCTGTGCGCAAGAGCTCCTGGTACACAGACGATCCCGAGTTCTCCCAGAGAACGTACTCACCTGTGCACCTGCAGGTTCCTCCGGAGTACCATAACCAGTACCACCAGAAAAGAGGCAGTGCAACCAGCCTTGTGGAAGCGGTGAGTTTAAGGCTGTTTGGTGAAATAGTTACTGGAAATTTTGCGTGACCTGGGCTTTGATCTCACAAGCACATTTTCAGATTTATTGTGTCATCTGAACAAAACACAAAACACAGTCCTACAAAAATCCACACTGACATATTTTTCCTCAAATTATTCCAAACAGGTTTTGATATCAGAAGGACTTGGGAGATATGCCAAGGATCCCAAGTTTGTCGCTGCCACAAAGCACGAGATAGCAGATGCATGTGAGATGACGATAGATGAGATGGAGAGTGCAGCCAGCCACCTGCTGAATGGAGGAATGTCCCCGGGTATCAATGGGGTAAATGTGTTTCCCCTTCTGACTCCAAGGGACTATGAACTGCCGGACACCGCAGCCAGCTACAGCGATGAAGAGCCAGAGACAGAACCCAGAGGTCCTTATGAGGAGGACCTGGCAGACGAGATGATCTGCATCACAACTTTATAGCAGAGGCTGAAGGATTCTGCACATTAGGACCCTTATAGATTTGCTAAAATTTAAAAAGAAATGCATCTGTTGGCTCTGACCCAAAGAAGTGCCTTTAAAGTGAAGAGAAAAGGCATAGGGATGAGAGACACACAAGTCCTGTTCGTTTAATTGTTCTCCACCTGCCAGCCATGGAGGTCACAGCACAGAGCCAGTTACCATTCCTGCTGAGCACAGAGGGACAGACTGGATCTTCCTTCCAAAGGCTTTGACCTGATGGTAATATACAGGTTCTGCCTGCAGCCAGTCAAAGACAATAATGCTGATGCCAGTGAAAGAGATGGACCGACTGGCAAAGGTGTGAGATGCTCTAGAGGGTGGGTCTCTAAGGGTGATGACAATCAGATGTTCGATGTCATTACCTCAGTCACTTTTTTAAGGTCTGGCATATCATGCAAGTTTTCAATGCAAGCATAGAAAGGCATATCTCCTCACATAGTTTTTAGAATAACTCGATCCCTTCGTCGTTAGAGCAGATCGTTTAAAGATCGCTAGAGCTGAGTGAAATAGTGAGATAGAGAGCTGAGTTGCAACAGATTATGCAGGAACTAACAGTCCTACTTATAGCATCATTCAACTTGAGATATGTACTTTTGAAGCAACAAAAGCATTTGTGATAAATGCACTAGCAGGCAGGTTATTTTAACACTTTAGAATAGCCTGATTAATATTTCATAGTTGATATGCTGTAAATTGTATTATATAACAAAAGAAACTTTGTAAAGAGATATTCTATATTTTGTAATTATGTATCATTTAAAAGATCAGCAATATGGACCCTTGTGACTCATGTTATACTATAAAAGCAGACTTGCATTATTTTATTAGGTAAACTGTTCGGATGTTTATTTGCCTTTTATTTTTTTTGCGAATATGCACCTTTTATTTTGCCTATGACGACAGCAATCTTTAGAGGTTCTGCTTATGTGGCGACACTACCGCACAAGATATGCTTTGATTTCTTAGCATAGGAGTACACGTGTTACTTCATCAAACCGACAATGGAGCATTTTTAGAAGGCAAGCCTCAAGGATCCAGTGCTGAAATTTCGCACAGATGTGACGAACACATTTGTTTGCATATTTTGTGCACGGTATTTTAAAATGCATAGTGCATTAACAATGCTGCTTTTTTTAGTTGGCTTCGGAGTCAAACCTAGGTTTTTGTCAGCCCCTACTGAAATGCCTTTTTGCTGCTGAAAGAACGAAAACTGATAGATGGTAATCACAGGGATAAATTAACACTTTTCAAAGCTCATGCTGGGAATTTCACTCTTTGTTGGTCATGGCAGAGTTTCATTAGACCTTTGTACCGAATCTTTGCTATCACATCTTAGCCTTCATGCCGGGTGTGGAGAGGGCTGTGGTGGCAGAAGGCACATGCACACATCCAAAGGCCGGAAACAGCCCCAACATGTGTTCTAGGTGAAAGTACTGAGGGTGTCCTGGTGTCAGGATGCTGCAGAGAGGCAAAGCAATACTAACCCCCACACCCCCGACCTTTCTCTCTCAGCCTGCCTGGTTCCTGCGTATAGTATACCTCGTTAGGCATTGGTGAAGACATATCATTGTCACAGCTTATCTGTTTGTCCCAGTGTCCCACAGTGGATTCGTTGAGATTAACTAGGGCTGAACTTGGATTTTAGTGTGACTGTATGAAAATGAATGGCGCTGCGAGGCAAACCCCACGCTGGGTACGTTAAAATAAAGGAGTAGCTGGAGCCCACAAGTTTAAAAACACAAGGCAACAAAATATCTTTTAATCATTCATCATCCATTTTTCTCTCACGTAAAGATACTGGACTAAATAAATTAAAGTGGGCTATTTCAGGCGTTACCATAGAGCGTTTAAGGGTTAATGTGACCTGCTGTTGTAGGCGAGTGCATACTGTACTCTAATTCAACCGAATACTGTCATGAAAATGTAGGTTTTCCATTTTGTGTGCACATTGAAAGGGCTCTTTGAATTGTTTGTGAGTAAAAAAAAAATGTGTTGTAGTCCTTTTGTTGATAACTGTCATATAAAAGGACCAATGCACATAAAAGGCACATTGTACTATTCGTAGCAATTACAGTACTGATGAACTGAAGATATGCATTATTTTGTAAAACACTTTTAAAAGTTGTGTTAAACTAAAGATTAAAAGAACTTACTTTTACCTCATGTCAGGGATTCCTGAAAAAAGAAAAAAAGAATATAATGATTTGGTTCAGTCTATACCAATGGTATTTAAATATTAGCACATAGCTGTTTGTCTTTGCACAAGTAACTGTATAGTGCTTTTTGTTTCTCCTTTTTCTAAACAGATTTGTGTATTAAGGTGAGACAATTTTGTACTTTTTGTGACTGTGTGTATGGTTTAGTGGAATCTATATTTGTCATTTACACCTCACCTCATAATGCTGGGAATGAAAGAGTATTAAAAAATATTTTCAAGGTGCACTGTTCCTCTGTTTTGCAGGTAGGAGAAAAAATAAAATAAAATCAAGTACCAGTTTACAGAGAAACACATGTTGATTTGAACGTTTCTATTAGTTTTCTTCATCTTGTTATGATTATAATTACTATTACTACTATTAATGTTCAGAAAGCTGTATTAAAATAGAAGATAATGTAATATATGTACAATATGGAAAGACCCATGGTAATGTTCTCTACTTGAAAGTCTTGATATCTGCTCCTTAATGTTTTTATTGAGTAAACATCTTTTCTCTTAGTAGCAAATGCTTTACTATAACCCTCTAGGTTTTGTATCAATACATTTTTTGTATTTTTTTTATTTTATTTTGGCCTTGATTTTATTTGAATCGATACTGATATTTTATTTTCTATTGATCATCATTGAATAAACTTATGCTGAAATGCTGTTCTAATCTCTTTGCATTCTACACTTTTTAGCAGACAGACAGTTGCTTTGAGTGTCGCCTCGCAATTAAAAACACATTCAAACACATAACTTCACTGACGTTTGTGTAATGTGACAGAAGAGGTCTGCAAAATGAATTTCTACAAGCATGTTTCAGGGTAGCTGTTGCGTTTGCATATTTCAGGAAGGAGACACTTTGTTTATCTCCACAGTTGTTGTCGCCTCCGATGCCTCATCATCCTCCCGTGGCTCTTTCCCGCACATCAGGAAGGGTAGAGCGTATTTACGGAACTAAAGGAAACATATATTACAGTCTATTATTGTAAGTCAATAATAACATTTCTGATTTATCAGCATATACAGTAGAAACTATGTACATTAAATAGGCTTTTAGATTATAGGTTATATCATATGCAACAAAACAAACACTCTAACAGTGAAAATGTGACAAAATAAAAATAACTTTAAAAATGTAACTCATTGCCAACCCTACACATATGCTTTAAAAAGAGACATGCCATAAGGCTTTTGTAAGCAGAGAAATATGCATTTAAGAAAAACATACATGTCTGTAACTACAACCCCTCCTGCGTGTCTTGTGTTTAAAGAAAATATATTTACTGGCTTTATGGGAGAATTGATCATATATGAAGGTAACTGTAAAATTAAAAACAAACAAAAATAGACTCTAAACCCTTTGCTTGTTTTAAACTGAGGTTAAATGATTTATTTACTGTAGAGAAATTTAAAATTTTCTCATTAAAGCTGGAATATTCAACATAAAATATATCTAATCTGTAAGTTATATAATACCAACAGAGACAGTGTCGTATTCATTCCTGTATTTCCTGAATAGCTGTGTTTTACTATATATCACCACTGGGTGGTGCTGATGTGACGGAAAAAGAAGTTGATTCACTTGTTCCCCTCAATGTGTTTACCATATTTGGCTGAGTACAATTATTACCTGCTTATTGAGGTAGATATAGATGATGGGATTGTACACAGTGCTGCTCTTGGCCAGATAAACAGGCACTGTGCCCACCAGAGGATGAATCTTCACGTCTGGGTTGTACACCACAAGCATGGCCAGGGTGGCATACGGCATCCAGCTGATCAGAAATGTCAGGACCATCAGGATCACCATGGACGCCACCTTCATCTCCCCTTTAGCCACTGCACCATCTTCCACACAAGCCATCTTTGATACCTGTAAAATGGTGTGTTACTGATAGGGTCACTAAAGACATTTAGAGAGGAAACGTCTCTGCAGTAAAATTCAAGACTGAACTGAAAAGTGAAAAGGCACCCCAGCTAGACACTAAACACTTTACTGAACAGGATTAGAATTTTATAAAAGCTGGTAAGAACTGATTTAACCTGTAAAAAACAGAAAAATAAAACACTGTATCATAAAGTTTCTACACTTCTTATAGTATATTGTGTTTATTGTGAATAGTATGTGTAGCCCAAAGCTGTCAGTTAAATATGATAAATTTAAAAATAAGAGATTTTACTAGTGATCAGAGTTATAATGTAAATTCAAACACATACTTCGATTTTGCTACAAATGTTGTGACTTTAACACCATAACTTAAAAGTATGCGTGCTTATTTTTTTCAAAATGTATGTATAATAGCTCACCTGGTGTAATGTCCACATTAGCTTGGTGTAGGATACCAGGATGATGGCAAAAGGAACAGCAAAGCACACCGCAAAGTAAGCCACAATGTAGGAGACATTTTGAGGGTCTCTGTTGTGCCAGTCTGGTGCACACGATGTCCCAACACCCTCCAGCTCATACCTTCCCCATCCAAACAATGGAGGCAGGTTCCATGTGAGGGACCACAGCCAAGATAAGATAACACCTCCAACTGCATGCTTCTTTTGGAAGGTAATTTGCCCCAGTGGCTTACACACCACAAACATCCTCTCCACTGCGATCAGAGCAACGGTGCACAGAGATGTGATGCCTAAAATAAATAAATAAATAAGTAAATAAAATAAAATTCAAAACTTTCACAGACGCTAGTGGAGGTGAAAGTACTTTTAATGACACTGTACTCCATGTGGTCTTCTTTGAACTTACCAAACAAGGACACAGCAAAACCTTCCATCACACAGCCCGTTCTGCCCAGGGAAAAGTACCCTTGGGCGTTGTTGACCACAGAAAGCACTCCTCCGGTCATGGCTGTGCCCAGATCAGCCACAGCCATGTTCATTAGAGCATAGTTGAGCGGCTGCCTCAGCTGCTTGTACATGAGGGACACAATAATCACTGTAGCGTTGAGGATGATGGCTGGACCAGTGAAAATGGCCATAATGATGGACAGAATGATGAAGCCAGCACGTGGAAGAGGGGGTTCCCCCTGAGGACCCAGGTAAAAAGAAGCATTTTGCAAAGATCCAGAGTGCTGCATGGATGCAAAGCTATATAAAAAAAAGTGGTATGGTCGTCTTTTCTTCCCTGGAGCTACTCAGAGTTCAATATCTCACTACTTGAGTGTGACAGTGGAGATTAGACGACTCGAGTCTAAGAATAAATACTCCAGATCTGGACTTACCAAAGAGTAATTCCTCCAAAATGATGGTCCTTGATCCCCCACCTTTTTCTTAATTGTAAAAGGATTTAAACAGGCAGTGCTTGTTGCTGGGCTCAACCCACTGAGCAAGTACAGAAGAAAAACAAGACAATACAACAAAAATAAAAATACAATAATTTTCATGATATATTAAATTCTTTGTGACTGCTCCCCCTCACAGAGGAGAAAACAGACTGCTGATTTAGTTGTCTGTGAAATGCTTAGAGAGAGGTGTTTCACAACATGTGCTAACTACTGTAATTATAACTGAGTGCCCCAAAAAGTTGATTCTGTTCATCTAGAAGTTGCGTTTTCTGTGGGAGAAACATTTTCTCACTCATCCAAGTGACTTCTTCAGTCTCGGCTGACTGCAGGTTTCCCCGCCCTCATAAACAGAACATTTGCTGAGTTTAAACTGCAAGTGAGACAATGATTAGTGATTGACATAAAGCCAGAATTATGATAATTATGACATAATGAGATGAGGACATATATACGAAAAAATCAAACTGTAACTTTTTCAGATATGCATGTTTTAGTGGTACTGCTCTGGATAAAAAATGTAAAGGCTATAACACGATAAAGCATAGGCATAATTAAACTCTCTAAGTTGCTAATTTTGAATACAGCAGTGTAAGAAACGTGTAAGAAACATGATCATCTTTCTTGGAAGTTATTTTTCAGATCAATAAAATTACAATAATAGTGTAACAAAATAGTTCAAATGTGATTAAATTATCCTTTTTTCTTCAAGATAGTTATACCTTTAGGATTTGAGTAAGTTGGGGAAGGAAGGGTTATACAAAATGGTCTGAGGATTTAAAATATTTTTCTCTTAAATGTGGACATACAAATGTCTTCAACAAACTTAATTTTGAAACTATATTACTAATAACAGATTTCCATCAGAAAGCAAAATATATATATTCAGTATTTTTATAGTCTATGTGAATAAAATATTTACTTCAGGGTGACAAAGCCATGAAGTGCTTGTTATGTAGGATAATGACAATGGTAAATATATCATTGCATTAATTATAGTATGTGGAATTAGTTTGATGTGAACAATTTTGTCTCTCTGTGTGCAACAAAGATGTTTTCTGAAGGCTGGCTTAAGACTAGTTCTTAAAGAGAGATTTGATTGAACAAGCGATGAAGTAACCGGTTACGTTTTAGTTACAAACTCATGTAACGGGCTGTTTGGACTCAGGATTACGGTGATGTGCTATTAATAACTCTGTATTAAAGTTCCACCTAAAACCAGAACTCAGACAAACAACAACAAGATGAAAACACTTTAACAAGTGCAAAGGTCAATGATTGAACCTAATCATCAAGCAAAAGTAAATATTTTTTTTTGATCTATATTTATTTATAACAACATGTTACAAGTGTAATATTACTATTATATTGCTATTTCACTGCTGGCTGGATGACTAATTAATGTGTTACACAAATTCACAGCAGTG
The DNA here is from genome assembly GCF_013358895.1 of Oreochromis aureus. Taxonomy (NCBI): domain Eukaryota; kingdom Metazoa; phylum Chordata; class Actinopteri; order Cichliformes; family Cichlidae; genus Oreochromis; species Oreochromis aureus. Next base: position 20,834,211 of record NC_052946.1, on the reverse strand, counting down.
ATTAAAAAGTAAAGAAAAAAACATAACTGATACTTGATGATGAAATGGGATCTGTATTTATATATTAGACTTAATAACATATGGCACAGCAAGCCAGAACAGTTCACTCAGTCATGGCCTCTACTGAATACATAAGACTGAATGACCATTGGAAGTGGCCTGAATTAAGTTATCCGCAGCTGCTGGGGTTGCAAGGTGAGGTTAATCCTCAAGATTATCAAGAGAACATGCCAAGAGGTGTCCGATGTTTAACCCTTTAAGAGGCTTATTTTCAATCAAGTCAAGACACAGATTACAACTGTTTGGGTGGTGGGTTCCAGAGCACTGATGAAAAGATTGTTTTCTTTTTTATTCAGATGATAGCACGTCTCTTTCATTTTGAAACAAAATCTTACCTAAATGGTAAAAAAAGAAGCCCATCCCACTATCAGAGGCCTTACTGTTGTCGGTTAACATTTACTTGAATTCTTGGAAATTGTCTCATCCAAGAAAACTTTACTTTTCATACCTTTATGAGAATGTTTAAAACTGTTTTCAGATCACTGAAGGCGCTTTGATATAGAAATGTTATTTATCCAAATTACTTTCCCAAAATACTTTTGACAGATTTGAACACTTCCACAACATCTCCTGGGTAAAACCATCTGCTCACAAAGACCGTGATGAACTCTTAGGAAAGCTATTGTACTAATCTTACTTATGTAACTAGAGAGCACTTTGTGCAATTGTGTGTTGCTGTGTCACTACTCCTCACTCCGTGTTCCTTCACTGCCCTTGTTTGACTTTTCTGTTTTTACCTAGATGCTATTGTTACCCTGCTAATAAAGTGTGTACACAGTAGAATTAACAGCTGTTATTTATTTGCATGTAACATTGTATTTATGCATGGTATAACATGACTTTGGTTGGTAGATCTGTGTTTAACAAAACATTGTACAATATATAATATATATCATAAATTCTGCGAAATAAATTTGGAAATATTTACTTTTAGTTGAGGACAGTAAATGCAGATACTCACATTGCTTTCAGTTAACCATTTACCGTATGTTCATTTTCAGAGGCACAACGGTAATTTGATGATCTAACTTAATTTCAAAGATAATATTTGTAATATTTGATTTTAATACTTTGATGTCAGTTGCTGTGTTTACTGCAGCCATGTTTAATTGCTGCTTGCTTGTGGGTCTTTCTGTCTTCAGTTTTGTCTTCAGTAACTGGAAAGCGTACTCTATGGCGCTGAGATCAAGTGACTTACTTTGCTAATAAAGAATGTCCCATTTTTATGTCTTAAAAACTCAATATCCAAGTGCTGTCTGGTCTGTTTAACATTATTTGGCTGAATCTAAACAGAGTATAGGCCTGTACACTTCAGCCTCTGTACTTGTATCTCAAGTCACATCATCAATAAACACTAATAGCTTGGTTCCACTGGTAGCCATACATGCCTATGTGATAACATTGCCTCCATCATGTTCATCAGATATTTGGCATACTTTAGACAGCTGATTTTCTCCTTCTCCTCAATTTTCTCTTCCCATTTTTCTGGTGCCAGTCAATCATGGTGTCATCTGTCCAAGCAGAATTGTGGACTTGAGGATTATTTTGAGTTTTTTTTCTCCAAAGTCTAACCTGGCCTTTTTGTTCTTGAGTGTATTTAGTGATTGCAGCCCTCTGTTTTTCCATTCATGAAGGTGTCTCAACCATTACTCTCTTAATGATTATCATTCAGCCCAGTTCAACATTTACACTACCTAAAGTAACACATATAAACACCAACTGCCCTAACAATTATGTAGTCTCAGGTATACCTTTAGGTCAAGGCTGGATAGTAAATGAACAGAGACTTCAGAAGAGCCTAGACAGTAATCCAAGAGGTCAATAAAGCACAAATACTTCAGGGTCTTTTCAACTACAGAAGAATCGAGTTCAAGCCATTCAAGACTAAACTAAACTAAACTAAACTAAACTAAACTAAACTAAACTAAACTAAACTGAAAAAAAAAACAAGCCTGCATTTAGGCAACATGTTCAGATATCAGGCAACATAGATCCATAGCATGACAATAGAGGTCAAAGGGCATGGACCAAATCCATCCCCCACACAGTATTATCATGACTGCACCTTGACTACTTTTTACTGCTTGGAAGTCTTTTGGGGGATCGTTTTCTGGTGGGACCAGAGGGTCCATGAGGACCAACGGAGGCTGGAAGTAAAAACAATGAAGCTGGAGTTCAGGAGGAAAAGTGTCAGGGATCAGAGAATGATCAAGGAAATAGATTGCTTTGCCCTAGAATCATGTTTTTTTCTGATACACTATAAACCAGAGTTGCTTAGACAAACCTCAATTGATCATATTTTATCTCATGCTGCTGTAAATCAAACTCAGCACCTGATTAGCTGAATTATGACTTAAGCTAATCAGACTCTACTTTCAGCTGATAGGGACAGTAAAAAGTACTGAAGGAAAGAGATCAGTGAATAAATTTTACCTGGAAACAGGTAAAATTGAGAGACCCTGGAATAACTCAGGCTCTCTATAGGCTGCTTTACATAAAACACTGCAGCAAATTACTGCGACTACAACAAGATATATTGAAATATACCCAAGCTGCACTCTGTGGGTGGAGATCATAAGAAATTTAGTCAATGAACTCTGTGTCCTAATACATGAAACCCTCAAACTATGCCACTGCTTGCACAAGGACAGCACACCTCGAGCTACAGTAAGCGTCTTGAACTGGCTCGATAAAAGCAAAGGACCTTAAGGATAATAAGAGCGAGTTGCTTTTATTTACTTAATTAAAGCTTTCTGGGAGCCGCTGAACAGAGCGGGCGGTCAGAGAGAAGACATTGGATGATACTGTCCGTCATCCAACATGCGGGCGCCTTATCGACACGTCGCAGGCAGCAGAGGCTCCTCACAACTTTGATGTACGATGCAATTACTAAACTAATAAAAGCTTCAAGTCGAAACAGGATTCCCGGTGAGGTGATGGTGGCACCGGAGGGGGGGATGGTGGAGGGGAGGCGTGCTGCATCAACCCGCCTGCTGCCTTGACATCATTATCGCCTCCTAATCAGCCTTTAAGGTGCAGGACGATGGGGACATCTTTCGGCCTGACTGAATAGCAGGGAGTGAAAACTGCGCACAATCCAACACTTTTATTGCAAGTCATTTAGTTGCACCTTCACCATTTCCACAAGAGAGGAGCTTATTCACAACTCCCCAAATAATTCCAGGAATTGACGTTTTTAAAATAAAGTTGCCACTGAGTGACCGTGATTGATTCATTCGGCAGGATTTCATCCAATCATAGACGAGCTTCTTTTCCCCCCTCCACGGTTACCTATTAGTGTTTCTTCTCTTTCATTCTGGTTGACTACCCACATCTTCGCTAAACCAAATAACTGAATGTTTTCTTCTTCCTTTGTTGTGCTGCTGCCAGTGCGGAAGCTTTCATCACATCTGCAGTCTCATTATTACCCGCAGAGCCACACTTTATGTGAACAATGCCCCCTTCAAACGCAAAGCAGAATTCATATTTAACCAGTTATATGTGTTTAAAAAAAGAAAGCACGTTTTGCACCACCTGATTACCTTTATACCGGCAAAAGATTGGACACTGGAGGCAGCACGGTCCAGCGGCCGTGTACAGTTATACTGCTGCGTCAGCGTTAATGCTACAACTTTAGGACAATTCAGTGCCAGTTTCCTTCGACCTGACAGAAGACAAGTACAGAAGTACAGCACTGTGCTGTTTTCCCCCTTCTGCAGCTCAGAGTCTCATACACCTGTGTGCTGCTCTGCTGAGGTGGAAATAAAAACGCATGAAGTCTTGCTAGATATAAGTGATCTCCTGCCTCTCCGAGCTTTTCAGGCTTTCTCACACACAGAAATCGCGATTCCTGCACCGGAGAGCCGAGTAAGGGCTTTCCCCCCATTTTCAGATAAGGCAATGGAGCAGAGAGGTTGGAGAGACAAGCTGGGGTGTAATACTCTCTCTCTCTCTCTCTCTCTCTCTCTCTCTCTCTCTCTCTCTCTCTCTCTCTCTCGTCCATACAACCGTGTACAGTAGGATACGTGCTGGCAGAAGCGCGGGCTTGAGAAGGTGCACCGGGGTCGAGCGGTCCAGCACGGTGCCGGGACTGGATTTTACTGTACCCACATTTTATAAAGAGAGTTGGAGATGGAGGGAAACTGGAGGATCCTGTTCTCCCACGTGTGCAGCACCAGCTTCCTTCTGCTCTGGATCTTCGTCGGCTTGAACGTGGTAGAGGTAGTAGGGTCCCAGCAAGGGATCCCTCTGTCAGTGTGAGTGAGAAACTGCTGTGCAACTTTGATTCGCAATGAACGTGTCGATTTCTGACTTACAGATAATTAAACCACCACAAAGTCCGCGTTTAAAATCATGCATTATGTTCTAGATTTAAATGAATGTATCTAGTAACAAACGTATTTTGCATTTCATAAAATGCCGCTTGTCTCATGGATGTGGTGTTTTTTGTTTTCCTATATATCAAAAAATGTTGTAAAAATTAAAATATGGTTGGGGAATTTACATATATCTAGAAGCTAAACTGCAAAAGTAGACCTAAACGTTCTTTGCAGTGAATGCTACCTGTTTATCCACACTTATACCTGCATTTGCTGTTATTACATTTATATACTATATAAATGTAAGCATGAAACTCCTATTCATTTTTCATAAATCGGGACATTTTAATATGATGGACTACAGAATCTTTTTCTTACAGGGGAATTTTTATCATTTTATTTTTTAAGAGTTGCAATAAAGAAGACACAGTCTTCATTATAATAACACACCTAAGTGTGAAGTGTTATAGCTGCAATCACCACCCAGTCCTATACAAGTGTAATCTAGTAATTTAATGCCCACAGTAACTGTTTAGCTGCAAGTGATTTACATTTTCTTTGTTATATTTGTAGGCCTACTTGTAGCAGATTGTAGACACCTATTTCAGTGCCATATAATTTAATTTAATAAGTTTTTACCAAGCTTCATTTGTTCTGAAAATGTCTAAATCAAAGACTGTAAAATCTAAAATAAAGTGTAAGATGTAAATAAATCTAGATTCCACTGCAGTTAACGCTCACTTATATGGAAGTTAGTACTGTGTATGTACCTGTAAAATATTTAAAAAATACTTTTTTTTTCTCTTAGCAAGTTTATTTAAGGTGCAATTTAATGTGAATTGGACAGATTTTGGGAAAAAAAAAACTGTGCAAAGGAAAAAAAATCTCCCCCTTTGGATATTTGAGAAACCATTTGGGAAGAAAGAAAGAATATCTTTCTACCAAAGTTTGTTTTGCATATGTAGACAGTTGACTCGCAACACATTATTTTTAAAACATGTATTCAGTGTTTCATGGGTTTTTAAAAATTAGCATATCATTAAATAAATCTACTTCCCATTAGTAATAAATAGGCAGGTTAGTCAGCTGAAATGATATTAATTTAATATTCACAGTGCAGAATTTTGATGCCACGTAGACGTTATTTACAGTTTAATAGAAGAAGGTTCAATAACTGTAGTTTAGATCATCAGATTATAAACTTTTATCAGGAAAGTGAAGGTTTATGATAATGTTCTTCAATAATCTTACTGATCATTTCATAAAGGAAGCTTAAAAATGATAGATCAAAAGGATTTCATATTTTAAATGCTCAAAGTATTCTCTACTCTGTTGTCTTTTCTTGTTAAATTTTACTTCTCTTTTATGTAGGGAACTGTTGGATAATTTGCCATGTCATTTTCTGTCTTTTTCCTTAGCGTAAAGCTTTGGGCCTCTGCATTTGGGGGAGAAATTAAATCAATATCTGCAAAATATTCTGGTTCCCAGCTACTGCAAAAGGTAGATTTCCTTTATGTTCTTTTTTAACATGGATGGATTTTTCCTTTGTCTGAATACCATGCAGTTACACCCATTGTATGCTGTAGTGCTGTCTAATGACTGCGGAGACATTTCCGTGTCTCAGCTGAATGCTGATGCGTTATTCTGGAGGAGACTCAGGTGTGCTTGGTAGAGCACTCTGTGTATATGTGTGTGCATGCACGCAAAAACACATTTGTGTGTGTGTGTGTGTGTGTGTGTGTGTGTGTGTGTGTGTGTGTGTGTGTGTGTGTGTGTGTGTGTGTATTTGTTCATGATACGGCCCATTAACCATGGCTCTGATTCCTCTCTCATCTCATCTCTCCAGTTAACTCTCTGGAGTCAAGAGTTTCAACCTCTGGTTATGATTGTGACAAGGGGACAAATTAAATAAGTGTGGTGGAGTTTGATAGAGGGTGTAGGGGAGTGACAAGATGAACAAGTGAAACCTCGGGAGAATGAGCGACGATCCAATGCAGTAGATTTAACTTTCTGACCACTTGATGGCAGAGGTGTGCGCTGTAGTCACAGGCCTGAGGTGTAAAAAGGTGGTCAGTGTTCACTCGGGATGAATGGTAAACTGCAGGTTTCCCTTAAAAGTGACCAAACCAGGGACTGCAAAGCAAACAGCTGTAGGAGCTGTGCATGAATACAGACTAGCTGTACAGGCTTTTAGCACTGTGTGCAAAGACTTTGAATTATTATTTTTTTACAGGGTTCAGGTAAAAAGATTTAAAAGAAAAAAACACCAAATTATTTGCAGTAACCCAGGTGAGGGTTTTTCAATTGTATTTATAAAGCACCAAATTACAACAACAGTCACACGGTGCTTTATTATGTCAGCTAAAGACCCTGCATGAATGTTAGGATGACGGTTATGAATCCCAACATTTGGGAAAATAAAATGCAGTCACTTTGTCAGCTTTAATATGTGTTTCATCAGGTTAAATGTTTTATTGCTGCTTACAAGTCAAAGTGGACATTCTGTGTTTTAATGGCTGTGTCTCTTGTACATTCTCCTATGTATTTAGTCTAACTTCAAACTGCTGAATCATCTCATTTTGAAGTGAAAAAAGTTTTTAAAAAACTTTGTATGTTGAAAGGTTGTACAAGCAGTTTCAGCTTAGCTTGAATAGATGAATGCTGTAAGCATGTCCCGTGTCTCTAAACTGAAAAGCAACTTTTATTGAGTAAGTTTTTGAGTGTGCATACTCCTTCTCCCGACCTTCTCACTTAAGTGTGATGTAATGCGGAGCTCGCCAGTGCTGTATAGCTACAGTTAAATATTCAGGTTCTTTTTTCACTGTATTGTGGAGCTGTTCTTTGTGGTGGTGTCATATTCAAGCTATCCTTTCATATGTATGGCAATAAAAATAGGGAAATCTTTAAATTTATATAAGACTTTAATTACAAAACTGGCATAGAGGACCGTATTTCAGTGTTTCTGTTTTTCTTGTCAGAACACTGTCATCTTCCCTGTCTGCTGTTTATAACCTTTACTTTCCTCTTGTTAAGTACCTGAATCTATGCGTGACTCTTGCTAATACTCTGCATTGATCCACATTGCTATTTTAGGAGCTGTGGGCAATCACAGCGCCACGTCCAGGTGTCAACTCCAGCTCTGAGGGCAGCACCTCAGTCAAGGGCAGCAGCAGGATTAAGAATCCCGCCTGTCTTGGAGGGTGGGAAGAAGGCGGACTTCCCAGAGGAAGCCCACGCAAGCATGGAGAGAGTGTTCAAACTGCAATTAGAAGACGACTTCAGGGTCCCAGCCTAGGATCTTCTTGTTCTGAGGTGACTTCTTTTTAATTTAAGATCAGATGTGTGGTGTATATAATGTTCCCCTTCTATTTTTTATCAAATCTGAACTAAAAAGACTTTTTCAAGATGCCCCGCAGATATACTTTTTTTCTTTGTCTATATGTAAGCACTTTGCTTATGTTGCTGTTCATGGAGGCATGTCTGGAGAGAGCTGTACTGAGCCAGTCAGCACAAAGCAGTGAGCTGTGAGGGAACTGACGGGTCGTTAGGGGCTGGTCATTAAGGCTGATCATTAGATGCTTTTTATGGTGATTTACCCGATTTCACAAAGAAGGGGGAAAAGACTGGCTCTTCCGGCTCCCAGCACTCAAGCATTGGTCATTACTCTAATCAATAATAGTGATGAGTGTTTTTGATGGATGGGGCTTAACCTCCACTTGATGACTTGGAGGGGTGGGAGGTAGGAAGGTGGGGGTCTGGGGTGGGATTGGGGACTCAGGGTGCTGGGGCGAGGAGGACAGGCGTGAAATGAACTGTTCTGCTCCACTGCAAGTCCACACTCTTCCTTTCAGTAGGTAATTTGTCGCCTCATGTACTGGTTTGTGTGTGTTTTTTGTATAACCTGTCCCCGTAACATGTAATGTTGGACGTGCTACGAGCCTTCAGTAGCTCGTGTTTATTTTTAGATAAGATTACTGAATGTGTGCATGAAGTGGCTGACTGGAGAGTGTGGGAGGATTTTTGTTTTTACTTGGCATGTGTGTGTTTATGTGTGTGTGTGTGTGTGTGTGGCAGGCAGGTGTGGGATTATGTAATGCTATATTCCTTCGAGCTGTGACGGGCTTTGTTCTGTATCACTGGAGGTCCTGTGCATCCAGCAGAATCAGCATTATGTGAGGTGTAGTTCATTACCCAGAGTCGCCCAAGCTTGACACGTTATTATCTTTCTTCTGTGCTTTGACTCCATTTCAATTACCCTCTTACCATGCATAGCCTTCAGATCCAGCTCCACCCCCTCCCCGGCCACCCAACATGGACTTCTCCAGCCAATCAGCGAGGAAGATGCGGCATGTGCAGCCAGTAACTGAGACCAGATAAAGACCATCAGTCATTCTGTGTCCCAGCATGGATTTTATGTTCACCTGAGACTAGCTGCACGCAGCCCGTCAGCCAACCCGTCAAAGCTTATAAACCTTGTTTAACAATTTACTCATTTCTATAGTGGATACAGTGAAACAATAAGGCTTAAATACGCATACAAATATACACACAGAAGATGTTAATTATCTGTTTCTTTCCCTGTCATGCTGAGTAAGATCTAAGGAATGGGTTAATCAGTCTTGAGATCTCATTACGTTTAAACTATGCTCTCCATGTTACAGGACACACAGCTGTTGCCCCTGTCAGCGCCACACTTTACGATTCTTCTGGTTATTTTCAGAAATATAAAGAATTTGAAAAGTCAGTCAGAGTGGAAGAGATTGATGGTATGAAAGTGGTCAAGAACTTGGCTGTGAAGATGGAGGAAATGTTCCGGAGAAAAGCTGAAGCAACAAGGGTAGGCCATGTTACTGAATTTTTATTTATCAGAAAAATATATTTATGGTGAGATATATTCATTTCAATTTGTTAGGGTAAGGGCGTGTATGGGTTAGGAGTGAAATCAGAAAAAGGGGAGTCTTTTTCTTTCTTTTTTTTCCTGAAATAACTTTTTTTTTTCTGTTCTGCCTTGTCATTTACTTAACTTGAGCTTCAATATTTAATGTTTTCTGACGCACCTGACAGGTAAAAGCAGCTCTAACTGTGTCAATGAGAGTTTAGTTGTGGAAGGCAGTCTGGAGTCTGATCAAGTCAACAATTTATGCTTATTTTGTTTCTCATAAAGGGAGTAAGAAAATTTGCAGGAGTTATCCTCAGTAACGGTGACCACAAACACTTTTGCTGGCTTTGCTTTTTTTATGTGCATTTTTTTATTTAGTAACAATAATACGTAACTCGTGAATACCAGGAAGAAAATAAAAAGATTAGTCAACGATCTGAGAAACTTTGAGAGATTACGTGGATCTGAAGTGTAGTCTTGAATCTAGTCTGGGCCTGAGGTGAATTTAAGGCTCACAGCAGCAGCCTGTCTGCGACCTCAGCGCACAGGAGCTTGTAACCATTTTAATGCTACGCCTCGCACGGACTGCTGGGAAATGATAACGTTTATCTCCCTGCGCCTTGTCCCATGTGCGCGATAATTCATGGCAACTCGGGCCACAAATGACACCGGATACACAGATTTAATTTAATAAAAAACGGCTGGATTCAGTTTGAAGTGCGGCCGAATATTACACATTAAATATATAAATAAACGGACATGTGCAAAAACAAAATCAGTCTCAGGTTTATCTCAGTCTGACTGCGTCGTCGCTTTGCTCCAAATTGAAAATCGACGCTGTTCTCAAGTGGTAAGGGTGAAGCTGTGCGCTGAAAAACAGACATTCATACACAAGCCTACCACAAAAAATAAATAAATAAATAAAAAATAATAAAATGAAAGAACATAGATTTAACCTATTTCCCGCTGCTTTTATTCGACAACTGCTGACACCACTAGAACTCGCTTTGGGGTCAATTGAATTTATCCTCAGGAGTCGGCGGAAAAAGCCCCAGTTGTGTTTATATAGCAGTTTGTTTTGACACGCGTGACAGATGTTAATTACCTGCTTACCTGCGGTTTCCCCGGAAACCCGGAGTCAAGCATATTTCTCTGAATCAATCTATTCCAGAAGTTAGCTCTGCTTTGGTGAACGGCATCAAAATCCCGTTCCAACCTGCCTCCATCAATCATTCCGCTCCTGCTCTCTGCAGCAGTTCCCTATATTTTATGTACATTTTCCCCTTTAAAATGCTGCGAGGACAGTCAAGAATTAATCGACTGAATTTTGAGAACATATCATTTTCGTAAGTTCTGGAGAGCGCGGACAGAAAGCTTCACATGCTGCCGATTTCATTCTAAGATTTAATTTAAAGCAGTGCTACGGTCCTCGATCACGTTCCTCTTTGGTGAAATGTCATTCGTTGCGCTTTGGAAATAACCGAGGAGCAGAGCAATGTCCAAACAGCAAGTCTGAGAAACAGAAAAAAAATAAAAAGCAGCAAAGTGTTAACGCCTCGGGGGAAATTTGTGGAATTCTCAAAAATACGCCAAGTTTTACGCAGTGTCTTAACAGTTTCTGTACAGTCCCCATGTATGAACGGAAGAGTTTGCATATTTTAAACATGCATTTAAAAAAAAAAAGTTTTGCTCTTATTAACCAACCCCTTTCTCCTCTCAGCGACTCGTAGAGGCGGCAGAAGAAGCGCACCATCAGCATGAGGAAAATCCCGACCTGCAGGTGAGGCTGCAAAAGAAAAGGAAAGAAGTGGCGTGTCACTGTCATAGATCACGATGAATCATCTTTTAGCTGGTGAGGGGAGGAGCGGCTGCAAGGTGAGAGAAGGGTAATAGGCCCTAAAAGTCTTTAATTGCGTTGGCAGCGCCCTTCACTCTGACGTCCTGCCAGCGGTTTGATACATAATGTTTCTTTGATAAGTCAAGCCTCACACAGTGAAGGCTGCGGCGCCAATACTGCCATAACTCATAACCCTGTTTTTTTTGTTTTTGTTTTTGTTTTATGTAAGGTAATCGCGGTTTATCTGTGCTGCAGAGCCTTTAAACTTTTACATACTGTGATTAACACTAACTAGAACACAGTGGAGATTAAGATCTATCCCACCCTCTGCAAGCACAATTATGGCCTCGGGTTGTTGTGCAATATTTTGTAGTACCAACATTTTTCCCCCCTCAGGTAAGGTAGTCTATTAGAGGGCGGTCTGTAGGTTAACCAGAAAGAAAAAGGGAAGGAGACAAGTCATTCTAAATTTAATTATACTTCACAGGATCTGCTCATGCGCTCGGGCTTTGTTGGGGACATTATTTAGCGGCTCTCATTGCGGATTTCCAGGGCGCGCTGAGAGCTTCCCTGGTCTCTGCAGAGGGGATGCAGTATTTCTGGCGTTTGTTACCGCTCTCCCTCGCTCTCTCTCCGTCCACTGGACAGAGATAAATGAAACTCTTTTGCGTGGCGCATTGTTTCACTTCCATGGCTGTAGATTGGAAAACCACTCGAGCAACAAAACACTGAAATAACTGGAGCACTTTACAGTTAATAGAAGCATTTACATCATATGAATACATTCTGTCACCTTGTTCCCCTGTCCATTTCTTTGCTGTTCACACCACCAGAACAAAAGGGACAAGAGGGAGAGATGCTACCTTAAAGGAAATATATGAACAGTGAAATAAAGAAGAAGTATTTTTGTTTTTAACCTATTTGAAACTGTTTAGCTTAAATACTCCCAGCCTCCTCTATTTTATATTTAAGAAATAAGATCTGTGCAGAAATGTGAAGATTTATCAGACTCAAAGCAATAATCCATAAACCAAACTATATTTTTTATGCATTTATGTATTTATGAGTCCCTACAAAGAAACACAAATATTACATTCTTTATATTTTTGTCAAAAACATTATTTCCTGAAATATCTGCAGATTTTTTTACATTTGTTTTGAGTTTTTCGTGATCCTCCCGTGGCTGCACTGGTACACATAAATTGTTACACACTCTTAGATAACAACAGTTCTCATCCGAGCCCTTGACAGTTATCACACAGGCCTATCACACAGCCATTTCAGCTTAAAGGCCATAAAAAATAATAAGGAAAATTCAATATCCACCTGCGGTAATGATGTGATGTCATTATAGTACTCCTCTTGGCATCATTCAGCCAACCTCGCCTCCTCTGACACCACACATTTTTCACGCACCATTTCACTGACCACAGTGAGATAAGCTGGCTGCTCTTATCTCAGCTGCTTTGTCTCAGGACACTCGGATGTTTTGTGCTGACCCGAGCGTAGTCTGCACTTCAAGGGTGTGCAGATCGTGTGTGATGGTGTAAACGAAACATTTGTACAGTAGAGCTTTATTTAGTTTATTTTTTGGGGGGTTGTCAGTGTTCCTTTCAGTAGGCCTAAAAGAAAGTATTAAATATTAAAATATGAGCAATATTTAAAGTTGTTGTTCATAAAATCATTCTTTTAGATTCATTCTGTCTCCTAATATACAAGACACATCAGAAAAATTGTTGCATACAGGCTCTAAATTTCTCTAATCATTGAAACAACATAAAGTCTGACTTTGTGCATGTTTCTAAAATACTTTCAAGGCTTTGTGAGAATTCCTTTATTTCTACTTCAGATGTTTTAACACTAGTTTAAAAAACTATGTTTGAGTCTGAATCACTTCATTTAAACAACAAGAACAACAACAAAAGGTCTTTATAGACACCACAAAGATTTAAGTTAGTATAACCACACTCACATACAATTATGCTAATTCTCTAATAAATACTTTTGTTTTTCTGTTCTGGCATTTCATTGTGAAGCATTTTGTGATGTTTATCTTGAAAGATGCTATGCTATAAATACTTACTATAAATGAATTTATCACAGTGACACTTTAACTTCATGTTGTAAGCAGCACTTCCCTCATGAACAATCTGACTCATCACACAAAGCAAAAGCTTTGAAACTAACAAGTTCAATTTAGATATGATAAGAGTAGTGTGAAGATTAAGGGCTGTTAAATCCAGCAAAGCTTAGTGAGACCTGATAGCTGCAGCTGTCGAGCCTGCTTATACAGTAAGGCCTAGCTGTTTGTAATGGAGGGCAGATCTCTGCAGTAAGGCCTAGAGCTAACTGCAGTGGTGTAAGAGTCAGCGGGCCGTCTCGGAGAGCTGCAGTGTCCCATGGCCTGCTCTACAGTAATAACCCTGGTGGTTAACGTGCCTCTCTACAGCACTCAATTCTGCTGAGGGTGCACGTTTCTCTCCTCCTCCACAGCCGCCCCGCCTCCCCCCGCCCCACCACCACCACAGCTCGTCAGAGAGCTGCTCAGGCGTGGTATGAGCTGTCAGAGGCTGCTTGATGGCGATGCCCGCTTGCTCCCCCTCTTCCTAGGAGGGATGGTTGAGAGTCCATCACCCATCTCTCCTCCCTCCCTGCCTCCCCCGTCTCTCGCGCTCTCTTTCTTAGTGCAGACAATGAGGACTAGAGGCCACAGAGAGGCCGCTCACACGGGATGAGGTAGTCTTTCTACTGCAGCAGCAGGCAGTGAAGGACAGGACAGACAAATTGTTGGGTTTCACTTTCTACTCATAGTCTCTGTTTGCACATCCAATGCCAATTTTTTTTGACAAACTGAGAAATATATATAAAGAAAAAAACAACAACTGTGCTAACTGTAATCTGCTTTAGAAAGATCTGTTTTTGATGCCATTTGTGTCCATTGTTTAATTTTTCTTCTGATTTCATGGTTTGGAACCTGCAGATGTAGACTGAGCACACATGAGTGTTAACATTTGAAAAGGTCATTTTGGTTGGGGTTTAGAGTCTAGGATGCCAAATTTTTCAAACGATGTGTTCTTTTCAAGTCTTTTTGGCCCACTTATGTTTACAGAAACTCTCTAAATCCTTTATTGGCTGCTACTTGGTAACTTGAAGCTTCAGCTCCCTGCACAGATTTTCTACAGGATTGAGTCTGGAGACTGGCTATGCCTTAATAATGTTCGTTTTCAGCCACTTCTTTGTTGCCGTTGTGGTAATGCTGGAAGACCCATCCATGATTCAGTGTTGGCTAAAAGAAGGAGGTTCTCATCCAAGATATTATCCGTTGGCCTGTCAGTTTGGTACCCTTAGCAGAAAATAGATCCAAAGCATTTGTCTTTCCTCCAAACATGGCAGGTCGAGTTGATGCCAAAGAGCTAGATTTGGATTCCATCAGATTCTTACTCTGGATGGCATAACACTGGCCTCCAGTAACACTGTGAGGAATCTTGGAGTCGTTCTTGACCAGGACATGTCCTTCAATGCACATATTAAACAAATATGTAAGACTGCTTTCTTCCATTTGCTCTAAAATCTCTCAAATTAGAAATATCCTGTCTCAGAGTGACGCTGAAAAACTAGTTCATGCATTTATTACTTCCAGGCTGGACTACTGTAATTCATTATTATCAGGAAGTCCTAAAAACTCCCTGAAAAGCCTTCAGTTAATCTAAAATGCTGCAGCAAGAGTACTGACAGGGACTAGAAAGAGAGAGCATATTTCTCCTATATTGGCTTCCCTTTACTGGCTCCCTGTTAAATCCAGAATTGATTTCAAAATCCTGCTCCTCACATACAAGGTCTTGAAAAATCAGGTCCCATCTTATGTTAATGACCTTATAGTACCATATCACCCTATTAGAGCACTTTGCTCTCGTACTGCAGGCGAGATTTGGGACACAGACACCCTCTCTAATTTTAAGATTAGGCTTAAAACTTTCCTTTTTGCTAAAGCATGTAGTTGGGCCTGGATCAGGTGACCCTGAATCCCGTGTTTATACACCTCTCTGCATTTAGTCAGTAGTTATTATTAAACTCTGGTTCTCTTCCACAGCATGTCTTTTGTCCTGTCTTCCTCCCCTCACCCCCAACTGGTCACGGCAGCTATAATACAGTACAACCTTATTTGTATAGCATATTTAAAACCAGTGGTACACCAAAGTGCTTTACAGTAATACAATAATTTAGAGAAAGAAACATTAACAGGGAATAAATACACCAACAGGTGGAGAGCACTAATTAGCTGGAGCGCAGTGAAAATATGTAAAAGAAAAGACAAACACAACTTGACTAAGAGATGACACAGCGGATGGCCGCCCCTCCCTGAGCCTGGTTCTACTGGAGGTTTCTTTCTGTTAAAAGGGAGTTTTTCCTTCCTACTGTCACCGAAACACTTGCTCATAGGGTGTTATTTGATTGTTGGGATTTTCTGTTTCCTGTTGTAGCATTGTAACCTTCACAATATAAATTGTCTTGAGGCGACTGCTGTTGTAATTTGGCGCTGTATATAAAACTGAACTGAATTAAACTGAATCTGATCACAGCTCTTTCTCCCAAGTCTTCTCTGAACAAATTAAGTGTCCACTGGTAAACTTAATATGGGCCTGAAGATTATTATTTTTTTGAGCAGGAAAACCTTACAGGTGATGCAATATTTTGATCCATTACTTCCTAGTGTGCTAGCAGTTGTGTTCTTGGTAATTGCGGTCTCATTTACCTTCAGGTCATTAACGAGCGCCTTGTAGTTTGGGCTGATCCACCATCTTTCTCATGCTCATCCTCATCCCATGAGGCAAAATCTTACATGGAGCTCAAGACCGAAGGTGATTTATAGTCATTTTAGATCTTGTCCATTTCTAAACAATCACACCAGCCGCTGTCACCTTCTCACCAAGTTTTTTGCTGATGGTCTTGTAGCTAGTTTGTAGAGGTCTACAAGCTTGTGTCTGACATCCTTTGACAGCTCCTTGGTCTTGCCCATAGTGGTCGAGAGGTTGAAATTCTGTGGACAAGTTTGCTTTATATACATAATGAGTTGAGATCAGGAGAAACTGTAATTGCTTGATTGTAATTTGTGTGCCACATGGGCAAACAGCTAATCTGTGTCAGCCAAATTTCTGATTGGCTTGAAGGGGATATAGTACATATTTAACTAAATGACATGCAAATCAAATTCTAACTTTTATACAATGTATTTTTTCTGGATTTGTCGTTGATTTTCTGTCTCTGTTGATTAAAATGAAACTATCATAAAACTTATAGACTCTTCATTACTTTGTGAGCAAACTTACAAATTCAGCAGTGGATAAAATAATTATTTCCCCCACTATATGTTTTAAATATGAACATAAATATTTTTATTATTGTCTTGTGTGTGCCGTAACTGTTCTGTCTTTGTTTTTGCAGGCTTTGGTTAACATATCTGTGTGTGTAATATCTGCTGTGCCTGCTCTTTTTTCAGTATGAATACTTCAATGCTGTGCTGATTAATGAAGTGGATGAGGAGGGCAATAATGTGGAGCTAGGAGGAGAGTTCATCCTGGAGCCCAGTGACCACTTCAATAACCTCTCAGTCAACCTCAGCCTCAGTGTTGTCCAGGTGCCCACCAACATGTACAACAAAGGTCTGTATTCCTGTTGCCTGCAGCCGCCTTAAATTCAGGATTATGTGAGTGATATTCACCTACAGGAAGCTGATGAATGGGGAGGAGAGAGGGAGGGAGGAAAGTAAGTGGTGAAAGTGAGAAATGGTAGCTGAAGCTGTATCAGTGTGACAGGCTGGGCGAAGTGGAGATAGGGGATCGATATGAGCCCAGACATAACAAGAAAGCAGCAGCAGTCCGCTCTGGAAAGATGCTGCTCATATGGTAGCTGCTCTGTCGCTTCTTGTTCTCACCTCTTCCCGTGTGTTGCCTGAGTGGCTTTTGTTCAGCATTAATGGACTCCCCATAACTCTCTGTTTACAGCACAAAAGGAGGGTCACCCGGCAGGAGGAAGGGAAGGGATGATTTAGTCACAGGCATTGTATCTCTTTCAGGGGGGTCAATAAGGGACAAAGGTCAACCATGCACTCGGTAATGGTGACCAGAATGGTTACCATTATCACCATTTAATTTACTTTTCTCTCTTTTTCTCCTCTCTTTCACCATGCCTGTGTGTGTCTCTGTGCCCGCCATTTACAGATCCTGATATAGTGAACGGGGTTTACTGGTCTGAGGCCCTGAATAAAGTGTTTGTAGATAATTTTGAAAGAGATCCAACGCTTATCTGGCAGTACTTTGGGAGTGCCAAAGGTTTCTTCAGACAGTACCCTGGTGAGTGCTGCCAATCTGTCAGTCTGCATGTGTGTGTGTGTGTGTGTGTGTGTGTGTGTGTGTGTGTGTGTGTGTGTGTGTGTGTGTGTGTGTGTGTGTGAGAGAGAGCATCCCATGGGAGCTCTCAACTGTCAGTGGAAAAAAAACTGATCAGAACAAATGATTTTGAATTACTAAAGGGGTAATTTGGCTAATGTTGTAATTTTACAGACCATCAGAGAGGATGCATATATACAGACTGCAATTAATCTGAATTTGCCAGAGTTGGTCTGCAGCCACACTCAGTAACATCTCTTAGATCCAGACGATGTTATCCAGACGGTTACGCTGATGTAAAACAGGCAGCCTGTTCAGTGTAGAGCTGTAGAGAAGCTGCAGTGATGAGAAATGGCTTTTGAGACTGTTAACAGATGTAGGCTTTATGTGATTAATGTATAACAGGAAATCTATAAAGGCCAAATGTTTCTCATCAGTTTTTTGCTAATATATGCATTCATGTTTTTATTACTCACTCCACAATACTGCTCTTTGTTTTGGGAACCCGTTGCATTAAATGAGGAAAGAAATTTACATAAGCAGATATTAACTTTTAATATTTTCAGTCTGATTGTTCAATTTTTTCTGGATTTTCTTAAATATGAAAAGACAAGCAAATTGTAGTGTTTTTGGTTTCTGTTAAAGAAACTAACTGAGAAGACAAATATATTTGTGTGTGGCTGTTGTTCAAGGCCAAACATCTGTGTGTTTTTCATGTCTTTTCATATCTCCACAAATAAATATCAAATTAAAATTTAATTAATTCACACCCAGATATCTTTTTAGACCTTTCAGTTTTTGCAGAGATGCGCAGTCTTTTAGTGTCATTGGTTTTTCAAGCACTGCAGCTTTTAAACTTTAAATAAATAGGTCTCAACAGCTATTTTGTGGTGAGTGTTTTCATCCTTAGATTAAACCAGATTTGATGAGCCTCGTGAGTCTACTGCATCAGGATGGTTAATGTGGGACTGACTCGAGATAAGCCACACTGAGTGTGTTCATCATAACGAGGGAACATGTTGCCCACTGCAACAATGCGGCTTGTAATGTCTTTTTAATAGTTTTTTGGCAACAGTAGCACTCAGTGGCTCAGAGAAATTCACCCATAGGCTAAATTTGATAGTGGGAGAGCTTTGTTTTTTCCCCCTCACAAATCTGGTGGCTTTAAAAATATAGTGCATTATCAGTCTTTTATGTAGATTCATGCAAGGTGAACACTGTATTTAACAAACCTCCCAATATGTAGCTTATTACACAATGCACTAAATGTCAGTCTTTATGATCTGTAACTGGAACAATGTAGTATGCTGTGTCTTACTGAAGAGCTTGACAGAACCTATATTTTGATTACTGTTACATGTTAAATATAACTTGTCAGTGTGCTTGTGTTTGCTCTCTGAAAAGCAATGTTATTTTATTACTTAAAAATTCTGCCAATTCTGATTTGTCTAAATCTGCCCCACAGGAGTTAAGTGGCATCCAGATGAGCATGGTGTCATTGGCTTCGACTGCAGAAATCGGAAGTGGTAAGCCTGAATGTACCTGAGAATTTTTGTACATCACACAGCTTATATAACCAGATTCTAGACGTCGTTAGTCTAATTGTCCGAGGAAGTGTGTAAGTCAGCTTACATATATATTCCTCTCTATTGCTGATGTGAGGATGTCGAAATTACTTAAAACAAGGGGTGATGTTTAAAAAGTTATTTTTTAGATCTTGACATCATCTGAAATTTCTTTAGCTGCAATTACATGTGAAGGTTTTGTGCCTTTGTAGCTTAACTGCTATTATTTGTAATGCACAATGAATGTAGTTACAGCAGATGGACTTGATGTGGGAAAACGAAGACACTAATTGCACTCATTTTTAAAGGCACCCATACTCCCAACTGACAGTTTTCCAGAATGTATCTTTACTTTTTTTGCACTAAAAAGAAAAAAAAATCACTTTGTTTATAATAGATGGGTTTTTCCTCGTCACTTTGGATTAAATTGAACTAGACAAGGTCCATAAATTAAAATATTTGATGCCCCTGCTTTAAGTGAACTCTGTCTCACAGGTACATTCAGGCTGCTACGTCTCCCAAGGATGTTGTGATCTTAGTTGATGTTAGTGGAAGTATGAAGGGGCTGAGGCTTACCATCGCCAGACAGACTGTTTCCTCCATATTAGACACACTGGGAGATGATGACTTCTTCAACATAATTGCAGTAAGTTAAAGTTGAAACAAACTATTTACTCCTTTAAATTAATGATTCTCATATTTCTCTGTAATCTCAGGCCCTCTCTGTTGCTTTAATGAACACATTTTTAGATGTTTCTACAATGTTCTTGTATTCGGCATAACTGGAGCGCAGTCATCCATGAAAAACAAAGATTGGTTATTTAAATCTCTTCTGTTTAAATGGTCGTTATGCTCCCACAGTATAATCAGGAGATCCACTATGTGGAGCCTTGTTTGAATGGTACGCTGGTCCGGGCCGACAGAACCAATAAAGACGTGAGTCCCTATTAAAACTAATGAATATGTGTCTCGCAGCAGGTCGAATTCATGCAGCTAAAGTTGAAAACTTCTTCTTCCACTTTTGTGGTTATGTGTTAGCATTTCCGTGAACATCTGGACAAGCTGTTTGCCAAAGGGATCGGACTGCTTGGTGACGCTCTGACTGAAGCGTTCATGATCCTGAGTGATGTAAGTTCCAGTAAAAAAAAAAACTGCGACTGACATTTAATGACAAATCTCTCTAACATTAAACCTCTCAGTCTATACTCAAATAAATTAACATATTACAAAGGAGGTGAAACAGCTTCTGATTTTCTGATTGCATTTTAATGTTGGATTATTAGCGTTTGTAATTTTATTTTAAAAAGTTTAATTCATTTATTGATTAATTTGACATGAAAGTAATGAATTTTTGCACGTGCTCACATAAGACAAATGCTTCTTTGTTCTCATTTAATTCAAGTGCTCCATTTGACCTGAACACAAGGGAAACTTTCATTTTACAAGCCACATTTGTTTTCACTGTCAGAATGTGCTCCAAGTACAACACCGAGCTAATCATAAAAAGTAGCACACTCTAGTCAAATATATTCGAGCATTTGGGAGGTGTGTCGCCCGTCGAAATGCTCCGTTGCAATCCCCGTTCCACCCTCCAAACACAGACACATCTATTCTGAACTGTGATTAATGGCTCTAATTAACGTCAATGATTAATAACGTGTGATTGGAACACAAAGAAGATAAGGCCAGGAGCCACGCCGCACTGCTTTTATCTCCCTGTTTTCAGGCAAGCTTTGGCAGTGCTGCTGAAGCTGAGGGAGCGCAGCTTTTACCTCTGCATTTGTCAGATTAATTAAAGCTCTGCAATGAATATGGTAATCAGGTAGCCCATAGCTTACCATCGAAATTCACTGTTACACCGCTGCACAGTGAATTAAGAATGCATCCTATCATAGACTGAATCACAGAGAAACTCTTTGCACTTGACAAGCTCTGCAGCATTTATACTGAGGCCTGGTGAGATGGATGAGAGTAAAGCTGAGAAGCACACGCACAAAATTGAACTGCTTTACAAAGCTTGTGATATGAAAGTACCATAAAACAGCAAGGACAAAAAACATTCTGCCAATACTAATTTATAATATATTTTCTGAAAAAAAGAATATGGATTTAACTTTTTAACAGCAAGACTTTAGAATTTATAAGAAATGGATGCTTGGCAGAAAATAAGAGCAAGTCAACAGCCTGAAAAGAGGAACAACCACAGGTGGAAGGGCATCCCGCAACATCTCAACTGAGCTTTCTGCAGGCATTTCTCAGAAAAGGCACAGGTCTAACTAATCAAAGTAACAAATTGGTGTTCTGATAATGTTCATCCTGGTTCACTGTCGCCACTCTCGTGTTTTACTTTTGACAGTTTAAAAGATCTCCTGTCAGCAAAAACACCCGATAAACTAAAAACATTTTTTAACATTCAGATGTGGTGGATGATCACGTTAGTCACTGCTTTCATTCTTTCCGTTTTCTAATATCAGACGAAACATTACCCAAAGTTACTCAATCAGAAGAGTTTGCTGTATGCTGTATGTTTCTAACTAATTTTTAATACCTGCACCTGCCAAGGGTTTCATCCTTTTTCTTGTTTTTCCTGACATAGAGTCATGCTGACCTCACACATACAGGCACAGTCTCTGTTTGTTGTCCTCCAATGACAACAGAATTGAAAAGATGCATATTATATGTTAAGAACAGGTGTGCCCAGCAGGGTTTGTCCTGTGATCTTGTCTCTTCGCACTCCTGTGGTTCTTCACATTTACACTGCTACAAGTCAATAAGCCACTTAATTACTGCACTGCATCTTCTTGCATCTGAGTCAAGTGTGCCACATTTTTCAGGTTTATTTACTTCAACATAATGCTAGTTCTATTTATTTCATGTGTAAATAACATCATAGATATTATTTGATTTTTCTTTTATGCTATGTTACTCTCATGCATTCTCCCCCTTGTACTTTAGTTCAATCAGACTGGTCGTGGCAGCGTGTGCAGTCAGGCCATAATGCTCGTCACAGACGGGGCAACTGAGATGTATGACGATGTTTTTGAAAAATACAACTGGCCAGAAAGAAAAGTGAGTCTTAACCGCTGTCTCTCGCTCCTTCTATTCGTCTCCATCACACTGTCTTTTCTGTCTAATTTTAAACTGTAAACATCACAGTTTTTTGCTTGCACTGCAGTTTTCTTGCATCAGGAAAAAATGTATATTTTACAATATGCCAGCCAGAGCTCTATTTGAGGAATTGGTTTCTTAATTCATTATCACTCGTGTAAAAATCGTTGTCAATATGATGTTTTTCAGTGTGTTGATGAATTACAGCTCAAGGAATAAAGCATGGGAAATTAATTATTTTCAAGGGCACTGCATGTACAAGCAGCTCAGGCTCAAAGGACTCTTACCCCTCTGCTGTGCTCTCCCCACACTTCTTTGTGGATTCAATACTGGGTTTAAAATCTTTTGTTGGTCTTTCTCAATAAGACCTAAATGCAGTTAAAATGAAATGAACTGCTGTGCAGCTCACAGAGCCATAAAAACAACAGCTAAAGGGCTTTTGTTCAGTCCTGTGAAGCATATGTGTGGGGCTTTTGGCAGAGCACCGGGCAGTGTTTGGCAGGGCACCCCCCCTTCATCCTACCCACCCACCCCGCAAATACACCCTCAGGGCTGCTATATGGCAGCCTTTCAGTGTTTTCTATATGCTTTCTGCTTAGCAAAGCATCTGGAGCCAATGAGCCGTACAGGTCTGGCAAAGTGTCACGCAGCGTTCTTCAGAAGGACAGTTGTACATGCCCCCATGCCCAAACCCTAACAAAGGAAAATTTATTTAATTTTAATACATAAACTCAAAAAAAGATGAAAAAATAAAAATAAACTAAAAAGAAAGGTGCAAAGATACTCTTTCCTCCTGAGAATTTAAAAAAACATATGGCTTCCTTCTTCTCCAGAACCAGATAGAATCAGGACAGGAAGATGAAGCACTGAGGAGATACATCACTTTGCATGTTTTTTTTTTATCCTTCTATCTCAAAAACTCTTGACATCTATGTGTCCTTTAAACAGGTCCGGTTATTCCCTTACCTGATTGGACGAGAGTCTGCGTTTGCTGATAACCTTAAATGGATGGCTTGTGCCAACAAAGGTTGGAGACTTTTTGATAAACACTTTCCAAGACAGCTTCGTATCAGAGTGTCAAACAAGGTCTGATGCTGCGCTTGTGTGCAATAATATGATAGATTAAGGATTTGTGGGATCTGTGCGGTTTGGACATGTATGTGTAGCTTTGTGTGTGTGTGTGTGTGTGTGTGTGTGTGTGTGTGTGTGTGTGTGTGTGTGTGTGTGTGTGTGTGTGTGTGTGTGTGTGTGCATGTATATGCATGTGCTTGCTCAGACTCTTTTTGCCAAGAGGCAATGAAGTGGCACTTGGGAGGGTCAGAGGTCAATCTGCTCTAATCCCTCTTCCTGTCAGTGTCTTCCTCTTGGCTGCTCACTGCTGATGGCTCCCTCGCGTCAACGCTCCAGATGAGTGCCCTCTGGAAGGGAAAGTCACAGCCAGGAAAACAGATCACATAGGGATTGTGGAATGACAAGCCACAAACCTCCTTCCCATACAGGCCACCGCTGCGTTATAACCCAACATGTCTGATATAAAACATTGTCAGCAACAGCAGGAGGTGACACTCAGTTTAAACAGAAACACTGGCTCTGTGCAATCCAGCAGAGACATCAGCAGGAGGGTCGTAGTGTACTTTAACACTGTTTTGAGGTACTTTCTTTTGGTTTGGAACCATATTTGAATTAAAAGCTATTTTAGACTTAATTTTAATATAACCAGTAGAAGTTTTAAAACACATCAATGTGTAATAATAGTCAAATAATATGGAATATATACACAAAATATTTGAGAGATACTGTTTTGTGCAATCTTATATTTTGCTTACATTTCTGTTGACATCAGTGAAGACAGTGAGTTCAAAGCTGTGCCAGTTTTCCTGGAAATGTTGAAATGTGACAGCTGGGATAGGGTTCAGTCACCCCACGACCCTGAAATTTAGAAGTAGCTATTGAAATGGATGGATTGATGGATATACGTTGGGTTGTTAAGTCACTGGTTAGAAAGTCCTTTAAAAACTCCACACGATGGGTATTATGAGCTGATTTAAATGTGCAGTACGTTGAAATTGTATTACTTTTAGGATTCAGAATTCTTTTCTTTTTTTGTGCACCACATCACATTAACAAATCAAATAGAATTGAAATATTAATAGTGTTAATTGTGTGAATAAAAACATACAAAAATATATATAATAATTTTATTATAAGAAGTTTTAATATAAATTTAAAATATTATTTTTTGCATTCATAAATGGACTTAGACTGAAGACCATCCCCAGTGGTGTCCTTACATTTCATTTGTCTAAGGATGGTGATGAGTTTACACACTAGTGATCTGTAATATCTTTTAAACTTATCTCTCCTCTAACCTAGATAATGTTAGCACAATTTGGATTTAACCTCACACCAAAAGAGTAGGGCTAAATTGTTAGAAATCAAACGAGTGGTGAAGGGCTGACAAACGAAGCCAAACACGCTGTGTGGGAGGAATGTGTTGCTGCTGCAGTGAACGAAGTGGGGCAGAGGGCAAAACTGCAAAGTTTATCTCAGACTTGGACGCACATATAACTCAAACACTCCCACCTAACCATCAGGTAACTCAGTAGCACTTTCTGTCACAGCTCAGTAATAAAGGGGAAATAGTAGGGTAACAATGGGGAAACAAGAGAGTAAAAATGTGGTAATTTCTAAGTTATTACTATGCAATTACCAAAGTAATAACTACATAATATTCAAGTAATAGCATGGTAGCAGCAGTGGTTACAGTTGAGTAATAGTACTCTGAAATTTATGTAACAGGATAATAAGGGCCCCAAAACTGGGGTAACAATGTGGACATACAGCTCTGTGGACATACAGCTCTGTGATAAAGTGGTAATAGTAGGGTAACAAGAAAGAAATAATGTGGACATTTCTAAGTTATTACCACTCAAGTACCCAGGGTAGTTTCTGTGTAATAAGCAGGAAACAGAGCTGCAAAATGCAAAACTGCCTGTTTCTCTTTAATAACATAAGATTATCCTATTAAAGCAAACTTAAAGAAGTGAGGCTATTACCTGGAAATATCTCAGGTAGTTTCTGTATAACAGGCAGAAAACAGAGCTGTAAAATGCAAAACTGCTTGTTTCTACTTAATAACATATTAATAGCCAGGTAATAACCTATTAAAACTCACTTAAAGAATAGTAATGACTACCAGGAAACACCTGTGGTGGTTTCTGTGTAATAAGCAGGAATTTAATACTATGGTCATGATAGTGGATTAAAAAAAGCGTCAGGAAGTCTGGAATGAACTGGAAACACTTGTGCAAAATGTTAATAATTAAGTTTAAAAGAATAACACATATGAATACATTAGATTCATACGGGAATATGGAGGACCCTCCCTAACGGCATAGTTTATACATGGATGCTCTGCTTAGTAAGCTGTGATTTTCTACATCATCTGTTGTTAAGATGAAAATTCCTGTAGATCCATTTTATGAATGATTGTTCATTGATGTGTTTGGCAAACTTGGAGTTTTCACATTATTTTTAACTTTACCTCAGTAAAGGAACTGTTTTTCCAACCACAATATGTAAGTTTTACATTTGATTTGCAGTGTTAAATAGTCTAACCACATGTTGGGCTGTTCTTTAATGAGTTTATGGATCACGTCCTTCCTCTTGCAGAAGTGTGTTTGCTGTGATTGTGGGTTAATGTGTGTGTGTGTGTGTGTGTGTGTGTGTGTGTGTGTGTGTGTGTGTGTGTGTGTCATTGCAGGATATTTTAGTCAAATCTCAACCTTAGCTGATGTTCAGGAGAACGTCATGAGATATCTTCATGTCATGAGCCGCCCAAAGGTTATTGATCATGAGCACGACACAGTGTGGACTGAGGCTTACGTGGACAGTGCTGTAAGTATATCTTAAGTATTGTACATTAATGAATATTACTGGTTCATTATTCAAGTATACACTAGTTTTCTGGTGTGAAAGCGTTCTTCATAAAATACCTGAGCATCAGAAATAAAGCAACAGATTTGTCGAACTGTCTGCTTCAAAAACATTTAAATGCTGTATTCTGTTGCTGTCCTACATGATATGACGATGTGAGGTTTTCATGCCTTTTTGTCCAGCTCTTGTACTGTAGAATGAGTATTCACATGTGTGGATCTGCTCTCTCATCATTACTCCTCATGCTGCTGGAATGATTCCTCATTATGAGCTTCATTAATCTGCATGGATTTTCCCCCCAGTGTGCATCTGTGTCCACAAAGTCGATGCAGAATATGCAGATTTTATTTCACTGATGATTCAATCCTTGTGTATCTCTTCTTCCCCATCAGCTTTCCCTGGCCCACAAGGTATGTCAGCAAAGTTTTCATTTTCTTGTGCAAGAACTGGCCTTGTGCTGTGGACCTGATTCTGAAGTAGGACCAGAAAAGGCATCATGGGCAGGATATAAAAAAAAGTTTTTAGTCAATATCAGCCAATACAAGTCATATTGTATGAAGCAGAAATGACTTGAGAGGTTAAATAGCTGGCCATTGTTTCTTGCCCTTCGACATCATGCTTCAATGGGGGGGTTGCTCAGAGGGGCACAAACAGCAGAGGAGCATTTATTGTCTTTCTTTCCAATATGGAGGCAATAAGCATGCACACACTAAAACACACACACTCTCCCTTTCACACGGACATACACATTTACACACACATACAGAAAGGGTTTGGAGATTGTCCTCTGCAGTGTGTGCTCTTGTATCTCAGCCTCAGACACACCATTCATCATTCTGTGGATCATTGCACTTTATCTCCTAAAGCCCATAATAAAACTGACACTGGAGGAGAGACCAAGAAAGAAGGAAAGAAGGAAAGAAGGTAGAGAGCGAGAGCGATGGAGGTGTCCATTGCTGTACCTGTGTGCGTGTGTTTGTAAGGACTAAAGCAGGCCAGTTTTCTCTTCCATTGTGTACTGTGATGAATTTAAGGAGCCTCCATTCTTCATTTTGTCAAGCCAGCTTGTACACACAGCAGTTCACAGCTCGTTGGCTTCATATATACATGCAAACACACACACACACACACACACACACACACACACACACACACACACACACACACACACACACACACACACACACACACACACACACACACACACAAACTGAACATCAACCACGCTCATGCACAAACACAGACACAGGCATGCTCAGCTGTACCGTTTCACAAGGTGAGGGAATAGCAGACCTACTTTAACGGTGCTCATGTGCTGATGTCAGCCTTTATCCCCCTGACCACATGAGCCTCACATGGTTCAGGTCTGACAAGATAAAGGCTTTAACCAGCCTCAATTCATTTTTGTAATTCTTCAGGACCGTTTGGATGCTGCAGTTATATATTATGTGGAGGAAATAAATTCTGCTCCTGCCTTTCACATCAGTCTAGTGTTACGCATTCAATAAATACATTAATAACACATTTATATGGAACTTGGGCTTATTACCAATTAACTACTTTATTGGGTGGTTCAGATGTATTGTTTTTACATAATCTGTGTCATTAATATAATTTTGCAGGACTTTAGGTACTGCTGATAAACAAAATGTGTCAATGGTAAGGACACGCAGCGTGCTTTGTATGTAACTTGTCTTAAAATGAATCAAATGTGAAGAAAGTTTAATTAAAGTTTTATGTTCTGTGGATGAATGCATTGTTGGTTCCTGTCAGTTTCAGAGCTTTTAATTAAATTACTTAAATTAAAAAAGGAAAAGTTATTTTAATTATGTTTGATTACCAGAGCCTATCTAGGGGAGAGAGTTTTTTTCAATACAGTTTTTCTTCCCTTGCTTTATTATTGCAAATAATAATGTCCTGTTTTGCTTTTTTCTGTCTTTTTTTTTCAGTTGAACGACAAATCAGGCCCAACTTTAACAACTACAGTGGCCATGCCTGTCTTCAGCACAAAGAATGAAACTGTGAGTCAATCATATCATTTATTAGCTAGTTACTAGGTGTTTTGATGATTAAATTTCACATAGCGGCTGTGTGTTATGTCTCTGTGGGTGAGATCAATCACTATATGTGGCTGTAGAACATCCCCTGATGTTCAAATCTTCTATTTTAAGGAGCAGCCAGTCAGAAGAAAGTTGTTTTAAAAAGGGGAAGGAAGGTGCTCAAACTGCTTGTTTTAGGGTCCTGGATAAACTTAGAGGCTTTGTAAAGCTCTGGTATTGATAAATAAAGATTATTTTTAATCTGGAAATTGTGAAAAAGCTATTCTAATTGGGTTCAGGCATATAAATGTAGGCTGATGAACATAATAGGTCCACCTTAAATCTATATGAATACAAGGCATTTATCAAACTATGGCTTCTCAGGTGTAAAAATTCTGACAAAAAGACATTTTTTTATCTAAACTTTTGAAAAAATTAACAATAAAGAGAAAGTGAAATAAGATTGTGAGCACCAGAACTTAGTATTTTTCTTTCTGACTTTATTTTCTGCCTAAACCTTAAAAACACTCCTGGTGGACTAAATTACCAAACTGACAAGCAACAGTGAAAAGCCGCTTCTCTTTCATTTAAATTCTGCAAAGACTAAACTTACTTTTTCATACTATAAACACCTTTTACTAAAGCAATGATATCCTCCCACTGCTGGGTGACTGAATATTAAATGCAGTTTTTATCTAAAGTTGTGTATGTGTTTTGAATCTTTTCATGCAGAAGAACCAGGGTATTCTGTTGGGGGTCGTAGGAACAGACATCCCTCTGCAGGAGCTGATGAAGCTCATCCCCAAACATATGGTACAATCAGCTGTCTTGGGCTAGATTAATGTATTCATATGCATATTTTCATTCTGCCTTAAGTATCTCATTTTCTGTCTCTAGTTAGGGATCCATGGATATGCATTTGCCATCACAAACAATGGCTACATCCTGATACATCCGGACCTCAGGCCTTTGGTAACTCACTTTCTTAGCATTACTTTTACACCTGAACATTCTCACAGCATTCCCTGACTTGACCCTATTTTTCCTTTTTTTCTTTTGTCCATGCTATTGTATGCATAACCAAAAATATGAACCTCCCACGAGGGTACGCAGAGACAAATGTGTTATCTGGCTAGGAGGCTACATGGGCTCGTATAGTCTGTAATCCCCACCTTTTCCTTTGATGTATGCATGCAGGGATAAAGGCCATTCATAGGGCTGGCTGGCCTGAGATTTCCCAGAGGTAACTTAACACTCGCTGGCAGAGATCACAGCCGCTCGCCCTGGCACCGTTGGTTCCTCGGGAGCTATGGCTGTGCTAGTGGATCTGTGTGTGCCAGTGTTAGTGCTATTCCTCTCTGTGCAACTGTGTATGCGTGTGTGTGTTGGTCTGTGTTGGTTCTTTGTGTCTCTTTGTGGCTAAAACTGTGCTGTGGTCGTAGTCATTGACTTGTTGTTTCATGTGGATCGAGACTACATTCAGTAGCAAAGTTTGACATGTAAAGTTTAATGCATTGATGTAGAGTTGTTTGAGCGTGGATTTTCTATCAATCATATTAATTATTTTTAATTTACCTGACAGTGTTCATTTCACAGTCGATTTGTTAAATAATTACTCAGCAAAACCTCAATAACTGCTCTTGATAAATAAGAGTAGGTCTTAATTTTGAAAGTTCAACATGAAAGACAGATTACAGTGAAAAATAATGATTTCTAAATTGATTTATTTCCTTAATATCTGGCTCATGCATTTGAAAATTATGTCTTATGCGTATGTTTAACAGATGAATAAGGATAGATAAGCTGACATGTTTAGCTATTAGTTCAAATAAAATATTATTACACTAAAGAGGTCACTAAGTTGTGCACGATGTGTTCCTCTATGCAGTATCAGGAGGGTCAGAAGAGAAGGAAGCCCAACTACAGCAGTGTGGATCTCTCGGAGGTGGAATGGGAAGACAAAGATGGCATAGTATGTACCAAAATTCATAGTTTTAAGCCTTTATGTTTAGTAGAATATGAACCACTAAATGTGTTTGGATCTGCAATATTAAGCAAATCAGTGACTTCATTACACACTGTGTAATTACACATTTATTACTTTGTTCAGTAATGGCGAAGGTTTCTATTAGATCAAATTAGCATACGAATTGCCATGGCGCGATTGCTCAGTTTTCTGCAACACAGTCCAATTGCATTGAAATTCAGCACCGGCTGGTAGTATGATCAGTGACCCAACCTTGCCCTCTCTGCTTTATCTTCTAGCTACGCAATGCTATGGTGAACAGGAGGACAGGGACCTTCTCTATGGAGGTGAAGAAGACTGTGGATAGAGGGGTGAGGCTGCAGATAAAGACGCTTAGTGTCTCCATAACAAATGAGAATGTTCTCTTTGTTGTCTCTGAACTGAGGGAATGAATCTGTTATTCTTTCAGAGGCGTGTGCTAAAGATGCACAATGACTATTACTACACTGACATCAAAGGAACTCCATTCAGGTGGAAGAAAAGTTTTATTACATTCATAAATGACTTTCTGTCAGTTTATGTGTCACTTCTACTCAAACGTTGACTGACTCAGTGTAATGTTCTTCTCGGTGCGTGCCTCTAGTGTCGGAGTAGCTCTCTCAAGAGGTCACGGAAAGTACTTCTTCAGAGGAAATGTGTCACTCGAAGCAGGTACTCCGCTCTTTGATTTACACTTTTAAGTCTGAATACTTCACATTGCATGAAAAAATGGCTTGTGATGAAGATCTTACTTGGTTAGTATCCTGTAGTGAGTATCCTGAGAATGTGGCATTTACAGGAAATATATAAAACCAGGTTATTTATATCCATTTATACATGGGTTTTTGTACCAACACAACAAAGTAAGACGTTTACATCAGCAACACATAACCACATTTCTCTAATAATACAAATACTTGCACATGTAAATTTACTCTGTGTTTCAGTCATTGCAGACCGGCATTGCTGAAGCGTTACTGACTTGTGTTTTTCAGGGCTCCGTGATCTGGAACAGCCAGATGTCGCCCTGGCAGACGAATGGTAACGCAGGGGTTATGGGAGTGGGCATTCATGCGTTATGTAGGTTACCCTTTTGTGATCACCAGGGATCCTGAGGCCTGTGGTGTGACAGTGTGGCTCTTTTTGGACGCAGGACCTACTGCAACATAGAGGAGGAGCATGAACATCGTCACCTGACCCAGATTCAAGCTATCAAACTCTTCATGACAGGCCGCAGACCGCACCTCAAATGTAAGACATAAAGTAACACATAAGCTAGTCATAGTTATTAGCCTGTTATTTCTGAAATGCAATTATCCTATCAAGTGTGAACAATGAAGATAAAAATATGTTGAATGAGATGGATATATAGTTAATCAGACCCAGGTTATCCTCTGATGTTACAGGTGACAGAGAGCTGATCCAGGAGGTGTTATTTGATGCTGTGGTCACTGCTCCACTCGAGGCCTATTGGACTGGATTGGCTCTCAACAAGTCAGAGTAAGAATCTTTAGGTACATCTTCCTGAGATGAAGTTGTGAATAAAGCATTAATAATATGATTATTATTACATACCAAACTATCACAAGATTGCTTGCAATTCATCTGCACTCTTAAATGTCACTGTAAATGAAGGGTGAAGGGTTCCTACAGAAGCCCAGCAGGTTTGCTGGGTAAATACTGACATCTTTTGTTTTGTTTATTTATTAGGGAGGCACAGATTTTCTTCCTGAGGTCTGCATTTAAAAGCATTGATTAAAAAAACATTGCATTCCACATTTAAACACATAAAGATTATGCTCAACACATATGTTCAATAAAAGAACATTAAAAAAACACAAGATTATAGAAGTTAAAAAAAGGAAAAAAAAAAAACCCAAACTCAAAATTATGAAATGCAATTTCTTTATTTTAATTATAAAACAATATGATTTATTTGATTTTAGTGTTCATTTAATCAGTCACAGTGGTATATATTACTGTGCATTTAAAAAAATTTGTGGTTGCCTCGGGGAGTTAAAAACAGCCATCTGGTGGCATGTGTACACGATGCTAAATTAAGTTTTAATTGACTATGCTGATATGATGGATTGCAAAACTTTCCATGTTGCAAGTAGGAGTGCAGCAATTATCCAGTTGCCATTTTTTACCAGCAAAGTCAGAAGTGCTGTTTGTGTTAGTACCATATGCACAATGATGATTCGATGTAGCTGAGGTTTGATCACTTTAATACTTTAGAAGCATTTACCCAAATATGAAGTTAATTATTAGTAGTGTTTATAAATCTCTGGCACATTATGAAATTATTTAATTCTAAATAACATATCTTTTGTTCAAATTATGCATACCTTAAAAAGATATGCCTTGTAAGACTCAATACATCTGTATCAATGCAGTTTTTGACTAATATAGCTGAAGCTAATTTACCTTTTCATCAACTATTACACAGTTACAGGATATATAACACTTTGAATCCTAGTAATATGTGTAAGATGTCTATGCATGTTTGCAACTGATGATAATTTCTTTTTGATAAAGCTGCTGAATATTTTTTGTCACAAATTAATTTAATAATTTTGCCTATAAAATATCAAACTAAATGCACCAGAAGTCATATGTGAATAATTACATGGATAAATAAAAAGCAATCAAGTATGAACTTAATAAGAACATCTGTGTTAAGTTAACTTTTATGTAAAAATACCCAGTTCATCAAATACTGTATTCAAAGAGAAATTTAAATTACATGCTGCGTTGTATCAGTCACAAATGTTCAGGGAAAGCATGTAAACTCAAAGCGCAGGTGTGTTTTTGTGGCATGCACTCACTGCTCTAAAATTGATCAACAGAAACTCAGACAAAGGAGTGGAGATTGCTTTTCTGGGAACACGTACGGGTCTTTCGAGAACCAACCTGTTTGTACCCGTTGATCAGCTCTCCAATAGGTGAGTGCCACCGCTCAACGTTTCTCTAACCATTCCTTACAGCGTGAGGTGAGGCTGTGATTGTGCTTGATGAATCTAATCCTTTGCTCTTCACCTCAGTTTCACTCTGTATGAATCCCCAGAGATTTCCTGACAGCAGAGGACAAGGAGGGTGTGTTTAATGCTGATCACTTCCCTCTGTGGTACAAGAGAGCAGCAGAGCAGGTTCCCGGCACGTTTGTCTACTCCATCCCCTTCAGCACAGGTATACAGAACATTATGAAGTGTGAAATATCAGCTCTATGAGCCTGTACAAAAATGTACAAAACATGAGTTTATCTCCACAGTGCTGGTAAATTTTCCTGTATCTTCTAATATACAAGTTCATCTCAATGCAGCATTGCACACTGTACATTTTGCAAATTCATTTGGTTGCTGTAGGCATTAACTTGTCTTTCTACGTCTCTCTCTCTGTTATGGACTGTGGTTTTTACTGGTGGGATGCTCATCTCCCTCACAGCTTTCCTGCCGTTAATGTGGCTCACGTGCTGTCTACTATCTGGAGGGTAGAGATCTCAGTTTCCTTCTCCGAGACATTTGCCCCCCTTTCCCCTGTTAATAATGACTGTATCCAGCCAGGCTTTACCATCATAACCTGAAATGTTCTGTCACAGAACCCATTTCCGAAATATTATAGTCATCTGGCTGCAAAAAAGACCAGACTGAACTCCATTACTAGGTTTATTGCGAGTTTGCTGGGTAAAGGGTGCCATCTAGTGAGCAGAAACTATAACTTGAGCTGTATTTATCTCCTTTTCTCCTCCAGCTTTAGAAAATAAAAGTGTGGTTTTGGCCAGCACAGCAATTCAGCTCCTCGATGACAGGAAATCTCCAATTGTTGCTGGTAATAAGTTCTGTCATATCATTATCATTAGTTTCTAGCTGCACTTATGTCCAAGCTCACTTTTGCTTGCACTTGCTCTCAGCTGTAGGGATCCAAATGAAGCTTGAATACTTTCAGAAGAAGTTCTGGACTGCCTGCAGACAGGTAACAACACACCAAGTGTCACAACAGTTTTACATACAAAAGTGAGCCTCATGATTATGCATGAAACTAACCTGTCCTTTATATGCTCAGTGTACAGCCCTGGATGGAAAATGTAGCATTAGCTGCGATAATGAGGTAAGAAAGCTTCTTTATTCTGACTTGAGGAGTACTGAAAGGTATTAGAAGAAAATATGACTATGATCTTTATATCCACATTTCAAACAGGACATCAACTGTTATCTCATTGACAACAATGGATTTATTCTTGTTACAGAAGAACAGTCTCAGGTACTGTGTGCAACTAAACTACATCACAGGACCAGTTTTGCCTTGAAGAACGTGTTTCTTTTTAATAAAATACTCATCTTTTTAGATTTTGACCTTCCTTTGTCCAGTGTTAATATTTCTGTTTTTGAAAAACACAAATTTAGATATAAATTTAAAATATATTGAATTCCTCTATTACATATTTAGGCATAGAAAGTTTCTTTATTTTTCTATATTTATTCATTCAGTTCTTCCTTTAAAGGGTTTCCATTGAGTCTTGAAATGCATTAGTGTCACTCTTACAGTGGGAAATATCAAAGTGGAAGAGTGAGCTATGCATTTACCACCTTAGAAAATCCCAAAGACACTCAGTAACATCTGGTAATATAAGTGCTCTACATTGTATGTATCAGAGCATTCACATTAACTTTAGCTGCAGACCAAGAACAAATAGCTCCGGCTTCCTGTACTGCAATAACTACACAACTTTTAGCAGCTGATCAGGTCTCAGTGGTTACCACCTCACTGTGGTAGACGCTATTTATGTACTGATGCCCTAAAAAGCCAGCTTGCATCTCATGTTTCTTTGTGAATGCTTAATGCTGCTTAAATAAAGCATGACATAAACACACTTAATTTCAAATTAAAATCTTTTTTCATGCTTTCTGGTGTGCTTTGACATCTTTTCTCTCTCAGACAGGACTTTTCTTTGGAGAGGTGGAAGGTGCTGTTATGAACAAACTGCTACAAATGGGATCCTTTAAAAGGTTTGAGACACAGTTAAACATCTGGTTGAGCTTTAACCTAATAAATTAAACTCAAAGGCTAAAAAGCATGATGTTATATATGACAATAAGGCACATCTTGACTTTAAGCAGCTATCCCCACCAACACGCCACACCAGTTTTGAACTTTGTTTGTGCGAACTCGCCACTCGCCTTCGCTGTTGTGTGCGATTGTTTATTGGCCCCTGAAATATAATAAGGAGTTTTTATCAGAGTTCTCAGCGTTTCTTGCTAACTGTGCATCACGGTATGACCAGATCCTTCTGAGCGGTGATTTTAATCTACACGTCTGCTGCCCGGGGAAGCCCCTGGCCAAGGACTTTCTGGACTTAGTGAACTCTTTTAATTTTGTTCAGTCTGTTAAAGGTGCCACTCAAGAACGTGGTCACACACTGGACTTAGTTTTGTCACATGGTTTATCTGTCTGTAACTTACTTGTCGAGGATGTGGTATTCTCTGACCATATGCCTATTTTATGTGACATTGTTCTTTTTAATCCTATTGGTAAACGGGCTGTACCTGTTCGATGTTATCGTGCTTTTGGCTTAAATACTGCCGAGCGGTTTTCCATATTGTTTGACCAACTTATGTCTTATCCTCCTGAGTTGTCCACCTCAGATGGATCATTTTCTTATTTGGATTCTGCTTGTAAATCTGTCCTCGATGTTGTTGTTCCTTTAAGATTCAGACAGTGCAAGCCCAAGGCTAGTCCTTGGCTAACTGATTTTACCAGCGCCGCTAGAAAAGAATGTAGGAGATGTGAAAGATGGTGGAAAAGGGATAGGCTCTATGTCTCTCTGGAAGCTCTTAAGACTAGCTGGAAAGTCTATCAGAGAGCAGTAAAGGCTGCCAAGGACTTCTATTTTTCTCAACTTATTGCTTCCAGCTCGCATAACCCTTGTGTATTGTATAACACTATAAATTCTGTACTTAATACAGAAGGTTATGTTCTTTTGCACTCTTCTGCGGTTATGTGCAATAAGTTTCTTAATTATTTTGTGGACAAGGTTGCTAGGTTGAGACCTCCGACTCTATCTATTGCTGACCCAGCCATGCATGGTTCTTGCTCAGGTTTGTTTTCTGCTTTTTTACCAATTGTTTTACCTGATTTAGAGAAACTGTGTTGAAATCTAAGCCGTGTGGCTCTCCAAATGATGTTGTTCCTCCCCACTTTCTCAAAAAGGTATTTCCTACCATCGGACCACACATTCTGAACATGATGAATACTAGTCTTTTGTCTGGTCAAGTACCTAACGAGTTTAAGCATGTAGTCATACATCCTTTACTTAAGAAACCAGGCTTAGACAGCTCAGTCATGTCAAATTTTAGACCCATCTCTAAGCTTCCCTTTCTGAGTAAGATCCTGGAAAGGATTGTTTATACTCAGTGGATGGACTATTTGAATGACTCTCTATCTTTCAGTTCGGATTTAAGCCTTTTCACAGTACGGAGACAGCCCTCGTAAAAGTTATGAATGACATTCTGATAGCGACAGACTGTGATAAATATGTAATGCTTGTCTTGTTGGACATGACCGCTGCATTCGACACAGTGGATCACGATATGCTGATCTCCCGCTTACAGCACTGTTTGGGAATTTGTGGTTCGGCACTTTTGTGGTTAAAATCTTATCTCTCAAACTGGACTTTTTGCGTTAAGTTGGGGTCTGCTTCATCCTCTGTGGCCCCTTTGCTTTGGGGTGTGCCACAGGGATCTGTTCTTGGGCCATTATTGTTTTCGCTGTATCTTCTGCCTCTTGGTGCGATATTTGGAAAATATAAAGTGTCATTCCATCTATATGCAGATGCCAGCTTTATTTACCTTTTAGTCATTCTGATAGTCTCCCAAGTCGACCTCTGAATGCCTTAGTGAAGGTAAAGCATGGATGGCAAAAAGTTTTTTAAATTTTAATGATCATAAGACGGAAGCGATCTTATTGGGCCAAATCGTTTTTCTGATGCTCCAGATGTTGATCTTGCCGCTTTGACTTCCCAATTAAAGACTTCAATCACAAATCTCAGAGTAAAAATTGATTCTGCACTTACCATTGATGGTAATGTGAACGGGGTGGTAAAATCAACATTCTATCACCTCAGACGTCTATCGAAGGCTAAGCCCTTTCTTTCCAAGTGTGACTTGGAAACTGTTATTCATGCCTTTATTACTTCACGTTTGGACTTTTGCAATTCCCTTGTAACAGGGGTTGGGCAGGGCACTTTGTCATGCTTGCAACTAGTGCAAAATGCTGTGGCATGATTTTTAACTGGCAGAAGGAAATTCGACCACATCACTCCGGTTTTGGCCTCTCTACATTGGCTTCCTATTGAATTTAGGATCTGTTTTAAAGTCCTTTTATTGGATGTTAAATCTCTAAATGGTCTGGCACCTGTTTATTTGTCTGATTTGTTGAAGCCCCATGTCCCCATTTGTTTGCTTCGGTCAGCTGAGCAGCTGTTGCTTTCAGTCCCTGTTGCTTTGAAATACTCTTCCTCTCCATATTAGACAAACTACATCAGTCCCAGTTTTTAAGTCCAGATTAAAAACCTATTTTTACTCCCTGGCTTTTAACTCTGTGGGTAACTGACATTTTTATTAATTTTATTGCTATGTTTGGTTTTTGCTATTTTATTACTATTTATATTTATATTGTACAGCACTTTGGTCTACCTGGTGTGTTTTTAAAGATCTATATAAATAAACGATGATGATGATATCGGATGCTTATTAAGATCTTCACTGTGGTGTGTGTGTTTCAGGATCACTCTTTATGACTACCAGGCCCTTTGCAGAGAGTATGCTGGGAGCAGTGACAGTGCACGCACTTTGTCAGATGTAAGTGTGCAACAGACAGCGTTTAGAGAAAGAGAAGTAAAAGGATATTTATAATCTGTGGTTCACAACATCTACATCTGTATATGTCCTCAAACTAAACCACTGGCCATATACATATTTCAGTTTGTGGTTATCATTTGCATGCTGCTGATGCATGTTGAACAAGTGGAAAATGAACTACAGTATTTACAACAATCAATACAAAACAAAGCAAATAAAAAAGCTGACCTTATCTTTTCTTTGTCTTTTAGCCATTTTCTGTAGTTAAATGGCTTCTGACTGAACTTGTCATGTAAGAATTTTAATAAAATATTTGTTTAGTATGGTTTACTCTGTTCTCATAACTTTCATCATAAATGCTGATTATGTTTTATGTTTCTGCTTTTTACTTAGTTTCCTGCTAGAATTTAACCTGTACAGCTGGTGGAATATTGATCTCTCAGTTAAAGGTAACCGTAACTTCATGACGATTTAAAGGCATTTGAGATCTGAGAGAGGGAGAATATTTGAAAAGTATGAGTAAAATGAAAACCTCTTCTGCTTAATGCTGGTTTTGTAAAGCCTCTGTGTTTCAGTTAAACCTGCTCTGTTTCACGTTCAGCTCAGAGATCTCGGGGTAAAACCATGATGGTACCATGTGATACAGAATACCCTGCATTTGTGTCTGAACGCACCATCAAAGAAACAACTGGAAACATTGAGTGCGACGGTTGCATCAGGTGCTGCAAAGTAAAATCATGAAATAATAATCTAATAATATAATTTGATTATAATTAACCAACATTAAACTTTTTTTAAAATTAGACTTTGTGTTTGTGCTGCAGATCTTTTGTCATACAGCAGATTCCCAGCAGCAACCTGTTCATGGTTGTTGTGGATAATAAGTGTGACTGCAGCAGTGCTCCTCCAGTGACAATGGATCCCATTGAGATCATATATATCCTTTCTGTGTGAAGCAGAGACATTTCATGAACTGAAACAAAATAGCTGAAAGGTTTTTTTTTTTTTAAATTTTGTTTCCTAAATATGTTTAGCTGGCTGTGAGAAAAAGTGATCATTATGAATTTCATCTTGAGGATTTACTATTGAGATGATTACACTTAGGGTTAAATTTGAAGTTGTGGTTTAGGGTAAGTGAGGTTTAATGCATGTTAGTCGGGTTTCAAACTTAGCACCACATCTTGTTGATTTATTCTTACACCCTTGACACCTTTGAACACAACGAGTCACTAAAATGTGAGAGACTGAAGTATCAGAAGGACAGAAAAAAGCCTGAATCATGTCATCCTTTCCACCCTGAGGTATGTGAAAGTGTTGATCTGCACACACTATCTGTATGTATGCGGGTCAACATCGATACAGTGAAAGCTGACAGTAAAGAAAACACAAATAAGGTTATGTGCTACTCTATGAAAATGTGATAATGGTAATATAATTCCATATAACATCACTAAAACTGATTTCTTTCTGTAAGAATAACATAATAATGTTATAATAATATAATAGTAAGTTAGCTTTAGAGATAGTAGTTAAAGTGGTAGTAGTAATAGGGAGCTGGTACTTGATTTTTAACCCACTGGCTTGTTTCTAAGTTTTAAGATGTGGGCTACAGTAGTATATGAAAGGACAGTCCAAACACAATATGTAGTGATGATGGCATATCCTCTTCTAGCATTAAATGTCTAAAAACTAATCTGTTAATAAAAATGTACATATTGTAAATCTTATATTTCAAACTTTCAGCTATAAATTATTGTGCGATCTATTGTACAATATAAAGCGCCTTGAGGCGACTTTTGTTGTGATTTGGCGCTATATAAATAAAATTGAATTGAAAAAAATTGAATTGAAATTAAATTGTTAACTCATCCCAGAATTTTAGAGGGTTGGTTTCTTTGGTTTTTTTGAAATCCTGATTGTCTGGATTTGTAGTTTTCACTTGTACATTCCAATTCCAAGGGGGATCATTCTCATCCATGTCACTGAATAGTTATTTCACTTTTTTTTGACATATAAATAACATTATATGGGTCAAGTTAACATTAGTAAAAAGGTTATCTAAAGATATGATATGATGTTTATATTCAGTACTGTCACAGCCAAATACAGCTGGTAAGTTACTAAAAAGCATGTGTACTGCAATATGACAATTGATTGTGTACCTTACAGGAAAATGCCATGGAGTGCGGTTCAGCAACACGCTTCTCCAGTCCCCTAGCAGCAGCTCTGCTGCCTCTGATAACAGCGATCATCAGCAGGTGACCAAAAGCAGCTGCAGTGGAAATCAGTAAGGACTAATTCAATGAGAGGAAGCTTACAGACACATAAAAACATGAATTTGCTCATACCTCTAATACAGGCAGCACTTTACAAAGACAAAATCTTTATCAGCAGCACTGAGACACATCCATTAATGCAGAGAACAAAAGAAAATGAGAATAACAGGAGTGCTTGGTGACTTTGATCAGTGCACTGCAGAACACACCAAATAGAGTTTGCAAAATAGCTCTACATGTGTGCTGAATTTATTAGAAGAAAGAAACGCAGAATGCCTCACAACAAGTGAGATTGCTTTGCTCAAAGTCTAAGACAAGGGCCTTTGTGCACAGGAAGACATTAAATGTTTGATTATTTGTTGTGTCAGGAAAAATATGAAAGCTATTGTCTGCAGAATGTAAAATGCACTTTTGTGAGTGAGAAAAGAATGCAGAGTGGTCTTTGTTTTAGGCAGTAGATCATTACAAACAATTGTTAGTGCTACCACAGTCTTCAGTTTGTTAAAACAATTTATTTGTTTTACTAAATTTGCTTTGATGTCTGTAATGGATCATGTAAAATAGTAGTGAGACACCGGAAAATGTTAAATGGCTTCATTCTGTTTATTCTGTTTTTTTAAGCAAATGATATTTAACAAAAGTACAAGATGCATGAATAAGAGCAGTGTGTTTGAAGAATGTGACATTGATGTGTTCAGCCATTTGTCAAGGTGACCACATACTCGTAACTACATCTTTAGGAAAGCTGATGAATAAATGCAAATAAATATTTTCCATCATTTACACATTAAGCTACTTTTTTGTGTGGGTGAGTTTGTGTAGCTGTACTGCAGACATTGAATATAAATGTGTTGCTATTTATATACAGTCCTGGAGGAAAAACAAAATATATCCTATTACAAAAAATGTGTTAAGCATAAAATAGACACATTAGAAAACAACACTTTTTTAACATTTTAATTTAGTCAGGAATTTAACATTTATGCTATCAAACTGTCTTAAGGCAGTCAAGTTAAAACAATGTTCATTTGCAGTTTACACGGAGTTCACAGAGGTGTACATAGGGTTCACAGTGCTATACACCATACTCTTCAGGGCTGATGTAGTTGGCTCCTCTGGGATGGTTGAATACCAATGGTATATATCAGACTGGGGGGGAAAAAGAAAATTAACTGTGTTATCTATTAACTTATATGACCAACAGATTTAATGTTACTCTTGTGACTAGAGGTGGGAAGTAACAAAGTACAAATACTTCTAAGATATCTGTATTTTACTTAAGCATTTATTTTCTGACAACTTTTCACTTTTACTCCTTACATTTTAACACAACTAATACTTTCTGCTTCTTACATTTTCAAAATAGGCTTGTTACTTTTGTTTTAGGACATTTGAGGGGAGTTATTATTTCACATTACTGCATTT
Organism: Oreochromis aureus; assembly: GCF_013358895.1. NCBI lineage: Eukaryota > Metazoa > Chordata > Actinopteri > Cichliformes > Cichlidae > Oreochromis > Oreochromis aureus. The sequence goes on along the minus strand of NC_052946.1, from coordinate 20,792,520 downwards.
ACTGTATTTTTGCACAATTTATAGTGCTATAGGGGTTAAAGTGGGCCAGTGCTTTTTATGGCAAAACACCAGGACACGTGCAGATGGCCACAAATTGTGATTGTGGTACTTCAGCATCTAGCTAGCTACAGAAGAGGAGTGAGGATAAGGGTATAATATTTTTTTTAAGAGGCAGGTAATTTCAAATGTACAGAGCCCTGCAAGGGACATGGGAGAAAAAAACAAAAAGATGTACTTCTGCAAGATCCCGAGTTAATTTTGCAAGATCCTGCAAAAGATTTGCAAGAGATTGAGAAATACTTTTTCCCCCTGCATTTATTGTACTTGATATTGGAGCTTAAAAGTACTTCAAGTGGTAGTTAATGAATTCAACCAAAACTGCCAGGTCAGAGTACTCCTTGTGATGACTGTGCCTGCTTACACTAAGAACTCTCTTTAGAAATCTTTAATTATAAAAACCCTGTGTACTGCCAAGCACTGATTTAATGTTGTCATATTTTAGGCCAAGCCGCAAGTGTTTGTCTTCCATTGCTATGGTTGATTCCAAAGTCTCAGTACTGCCCTGGAAGTGCATGGACTTAAATTAAAAACTTGTGGGACCTCACAGAAGTAACTTGAGATCTCACAAAATTTTTGCAAATGTACATCTTCTTTTTTTTTTTTTCTCCAATGTCTCCAATGTTCATTTCTTTAACACTTCTGCTTAAGAATGTCTATACTTTTGCCACCTCTGCTTCTGGCAGACTTACTTCATTTTTTTGAAGTTGCTGTCCATCTTCTTGAGTAGAATCTGCAACTGAAAAGGAAATTCTTTAATGCAAAGCATGATATAGAAAAAGGTTTTTGAGGTTTTATAGAACTTGCCATTAAATTGTATCATTTACATTCTTACAAATGAGGATACAAAGCAGCTCACCTGGATCAGCAGCAGGTACTGAGGTGAATACAGAGTATGATTGCTCGTTTCCTGGAGGTGACTAGTTTGAAAAAATGAAATAAGGCAGAAGTGAGAGGATGATTATTGCAGAGATGATGGGAAAATTGGAATAGTGAAAAAAAAAATATTTGTAACAATACATTTAAGCTCATAAGCCTTATAATACACATACTGGAAACTGGCCCCATAAAGAATTTGGACACTTCAACAGCAAACTTCTGTGATGTTTCTGAGTTTCATATGGAACTCAATAAACTTCTCCTGACTGGAGATTTTAACTGGTTGTCTTCTGTTCCTCAGAGAGTTTAGATCTATGTCCACAAAACAAATTTACAGCTAAAACTCATCCAAATCTTAAATGCCTAGAAAATTATTTATTTTTAACTAAGACTCTGGTTTTGGAAATGATATCAGTGGCCACTGTGTGGTAGCAGCAGTTAGACAATTGAAGCTCCAAAATCAAGACCACAAAAAGTGTTTAAATGATCTTGTAACCATTTCTGTGATCAAGCTTTCTCTTGTGATTTATGGAACTATAACTTGAATAGAATCAGCTCCACATCACTGTTGTAGAGCTGGCATGGAAATACTTTTATGATGCATTTATCAAAATTAAAAATAAACATGTGCTCATCTGACTGCCAAAAAACTTTATTGTAATGGCGAATTTCTGTCCCAAACTTTGAAAAAATAATTCTTCCACTTCTTAATGTGAGCTCTCCAGGTTTATTTCTGACTAACAAAGCTACCATATCACGATGTCATGCTCAAAAAAGTGTTTGCTGTACAGCACACATTTCCAGTGCTGTGCTGGCTCATTCTATCCCCCTACCACACATGCGCCGTACAATGTTCATCCTACCTGACACAAATTGACATGCAGCATATATTTCCCTCATAACATCTTATACAAATCAAACATGTAACATAATAACCCAAACAATACCAAAAATGTTCTTCTATGGATTGACTCTAACAATTACTGAGTGTGGAAATCGTGTACATCACTGATCTCTGTATGTGCATACTGGAAGTATTTCCCCTCCTTGTTATGATTAGTGCTGGGGTCATGACTCAAAAAACCCCCAAAAGTATTACACTGAACAGTTTTCTTAAAAGCAATGCTGTACATTTTTAACTACTCCAAGGAGAGAATAATTAATTAAACTAATCTTTACATCCCCTCCGCAAATCGCTACCTTATCGTGGTAGAGGGATTTGTGTCTCCAAGGGATCCCAGGGGCTATGTTGTGTGGGAGCTTTTGCCCCCTGGTAGGGTCTCCCATGGGTAAATGGTCTTGGGTGAGGGACCAGACAAAGAGCGATTCGGAAGACCCCTATGAACAGTTCACCCTGCCCGGGATAGGGTTACTGGGGCCCCGCCCTGGAGCCAGGCCCGGGGAGGGTGCCCGAGGGCGAGCGTCTGGTGGTCGGGCCTTAGTCCAAGGGGCCTGGCCGGGCACACCCCGAAAAAGGGACATGGGCCCATCTTCCTGCAGGCCCACCACCAGCAGGAGGAACCGTAGAGGTCGGGTGCAATGTGAGCTGGGCGGCGGCCAGGAGCAGAGGTCCTGGCCGACCGATCCCCGGCTACCAAGACTGGCAATTGGGACATGGAATGTCACCTCTCTGGTGGGGAAGGAGCCTGAGCTAGTGCGTGAGGTTGAGAGGTACCGGCTAGATATAGTCTGGCTCACCTCAACGCATGGCCTGGCCTCTGGAACCAGCCTCCTGGAGAAGGGCTGGACTCTGTCTCAGTCTGGAGTTGCCCCTGGTGAGAGGCGGAGGGCTGGGGTGGGTATCTTGGTATCCCCTCGGCTTGCTGCTAGTATGTTGGGGTTTCTCCCAGTGGACGAGAGGGTTTGTTCCCTTCGCCTTCGGGTCAGGGAATGGGTCCTGACCGTTGTCTGTGCTTATGCGCCGAGCGGCAGTTCAGAGTACCCAGCCTTCTTGGAGTCCCTGGGTGGGGCACTGGAGGGTGCTCCTCCTGGGGACTCTGTTGTCCTACTGGGAGACTTCAATGCTCACGTAGGCAACAACAGCAAGACCTGGAAGGGCGTGATTGGGAGGAATGGCCCCTGGAGCCGAGCAGTGTTTTGTTATTGGACTTCTGTGCAAACCACAGTTTGGCCATAACGAACACCATGTTCGAACATAAGAGTGTCCATAAGTGCACGTGGCACCAGGACACTTTAGGTCACAGGTCGATGATCGATTTTGTAATCGTATCATCAGACCTGAGGCCATATGTTTTGGACACTTGGGTAAAGAGAGGGGCTGAGCTGTCAACTGATCACCACCTGGTGGTGAGTTGGATTAGGTGGCGAGGGAGGACACTGGACAGACCTGGCGTGCCCAAATGTACAGTGAGGGTGTGCTGGGAACATCTAGCAGAGGCCCCGGTCCGCGAGATCTTCAACTCACACCTCTGGCAGAGCTTCAACAGCATTCCGAGGGAGACTGGGGACATTGAGTCCGAATGGACCATGTTCAGCACCTCCATTGCCGAAGCCGCTGCACTGAGCTGCGGCCGCAAGGTAGTTGGTGCCTGTCGTGGTGGTAATCCCCGAACCAAATGGTGGACACCAGAGCTGAGGGGAGCCACCAAGCTGAAGAAGGAGTCCTACTGGGCTTGGTTAGCCTGTGGGACTCCAGAGGCAGCTGATGGGTACCGACAGGCCAAGCGGAATGCAGCAAACTCAGGTGTGGGAGGAGTTCGGAGAGGCCATGGAAAAAGACTTTCGGACTGCCTCGAAGAGATTCTGGCAAACCGTCAGGCGACTCAGGAGGGGAAAGTGGTGTTCTACCTGCACTGTGTATAGTGCGGGTGGAGTGCTGCTGACTTCAACTGAGAAAATTGTCGGATGGTGGAAGGAATACTTCGAGGACCTCCTCAATCCCACTGGCACATCTTCCGTGGTGGAAGCAGAGTCTGGGGACGAAGGGGATGATCCGCCTATCCTAATGAGGAGACACATGCAATCTTTGTCTTAGTGTATCGGTATGAACGCAACACTGCTGGCAACACAAAAACCAGCACAAAGACACTTCAGCAGTGATTCTCCTTTAGAAACATGAACAGGTGGTAGAAATGATGTCCAGCCTTACTGGTCATCATTGCTTTTTTTACCTGTTGAAGTTCAGGGTCTCGCTGCTGCGGTTGGCATCCACTCAGATTTAATGTCACTCTGGGTTCTTGGCTAGCTTATCATTAGCATACTTGCAAAGAGCCGAAGTTCTATTTGCACTATAATGCAGTTGTTTCTATTCGTGATGGAGTATGCATTTAACCATCACACTCTCATCCTTTTGTTCAGCAAAAATAAAAGTAAGGTCCATATCTGAATTGTAGACTGTGTCACTATCATCCACCTCTGACACATGGACTGAAATCAGCTGATTATAGTATAAGTAGCACCTATAAGCAAATTTACAGGCAAGCAGACTAACAATTCCAAGGTACAACCAGTTCTCCTCAAGAAGTGATTCCCATCCCTACTCATAAATGTTATCTGAAAATACATGTGACTGCTCACAGTTTAAAATTTCTCAAGCCACAAAGCCTATTAATAGTGCAAACATCTCATTCCATTGACACTATGTGAATTTCAGTATTTTGAAAGGGGTTGAAGGATGTTTTTTTTTTAATTACTTCAAAAAGTATCCATCTGCCACAGCTTGAAGTGTCCAGATACTTTTCAGAACCACTAACTAGAATGTTATATTGAGAGCTTTTGTTTTTAATTACCACTTCTCCAAGATGTGTTGTGTTCATTAAGCCATCTACAACTGAAAGTAAAAAAAATTGTATAAACATAAACATAGTATATACTATAGGTAAGAATTGGAAAAAGCTTAAAGTCACTTAGCGTTTACATTACCAGTGCAGTGCGCTTGTGAGCTACAAGGAAAAAAAAAACAGACAGTCATTTTCATGGACATAATACAGAAACCATTGGAAACAGTTGCAGAAAAGGTTAAAGCATGTCTTACCTGCTGTTAACAGAATTTACTGGAACTATTAAAAACAAAGAAAACATAAAAGTAATTGCTGATCAAACAACTTTCATGATCCATAAGGAAATACTGGTGAAAAGAAATACTAAAGTAATACTAAACAAACCAGTTCTGATCAGTAGACACAGAAGCTTAAGTTTTAAGTCATATGACATGAGATGTAATTTAGGCTTGAGATATTTACGCACGCAAAACTATGAGCTTGAACATGATGTCATAGCTATATTAAATTGAGAAAATAAATGAAGCAGATAAAAAGCTCACATATATTTATTTATTTATTATTTCTAACTCATCTATGCAAATCCTGAAAATGAATTAGAATTTTTTTTGTAAAAATAAAAGTGGAAAACCTTGGTACAATTTGCATTTAAAATATTTTTTCTAATTCTCAATTTTTTTGTAACAAAGCAGCATCAATATTTAAATAAAAATGTACTTGGAGATCATTAAAAGATAAATAAAATAAACAGCATTTCTCACCAGTTCTTTTCAGATTCCTCACAAGTACACATCCCAGTAAGACAACACCCACAGCAACTCCACAACCAGTTGAAACCACCAGTGGTTTCCATATCAGTTCATCTGTTTTGCAGCACAAGAGGTCATAAACAAGGAAATCTCACTTTTTCAGTCGCACAAAACTAAGACTGAGACAAAGCTGAGATAGCGATTAAGACAGCGAAACCAACCAATAACAAATTGTTCACCATAGATAATGGAGTAACCATTTCTAAGATAATAATTTGAAATGTTGGTTACATTTTGAGATTTTTTTTTCAAAATAACATACCATCACATACTGATTGATAAGATTTATAAATCATTGCATTCTGGATTTATTTATTTATTTTTATTTGTAAATTTGGAGTTTGAAAACAAAGATAGGTTTATACCTGTTATTTTTATGTGATTACATAACACGTATCCTATGTGTAACAGTAGTGGACAAACTAGACAATAATATTACAGTCACAGTGTCACAATGACATGACAGATACCTGTGTGAACTTTGCGCCCAGATGGTGTTTTACCAGGACTGACAGTGGTTAAATCTGTGGTTCTTCCATCCTTTGAAGTTGTCCCTAAACACAAATTTAAGACTGGAATATTACAGCAGGAAACATCTGTGATTAGGATACTGTACAAATGTATAATGCGGTGGAATAGTAAGTCACACACTTTGTAGTTTATTTTATTCATTGTTAATAAAAACAATGCCATTTGTAAATCTTTCCATTTAGTTTTTATCTACAGCTTATGCAGCATTATAACTTTTTTGGATTCTGGGTCATAAAACAAAGATAAATTTAGATCTGTCACTGTTTTGTAATTAGATAACATTTATGTGGCACCAGTGTTTGAAAGACAGAGTAGTGGACAAACTTGAAACAAAAAAAACAACAAAGATAACAAACAGACCAAAAAAGAAAAATGTTATAGCACAAAATATCTGTGATGAAGATATTTTAATGAAGGATACCTGTATCAACTCTCTCCCCAGATGATAGTGTACCAGGACACAAGGTTGTCAAATCTGTGGTTCTTTTATCCTTGAGATTTGCCCCTAAATAAACATTTAAAAGTGAAATGTTATAGCACAAAATATCTGTGATGAGGATACTGCATAAATGTATAAATAAAAGAAAAGAAAGTCATTCACTTTGTACTGTATTTATTTGGTTCTGAATAAAATACAGGCTGATAAGATTAAAAAAATCATTGCATTCTGGTTTTATTTATATATTTTTTTTGTAAATTTGGGATTTGAAAACAAAGATAGGTTTATACCTGTTATTTTATGTTATTACATAACATGTATCCTACATGGAACAGTAGCATACTGTATAAAAGTATAATGAGGTGGAACAGAAAGTCAATTTTTCATCTTCGCATTTTGTTTTTATTTACATCTTTATATAGAATCCGAGCCTTTGTAAATTTGGTTTTGAAAAACAAAGATTTATTTAGACCTGTTACTGTTGTGTAATTAAATAACATTTACTGTATGTGGCACTAGTGTTTGTAAATTAGAATAGTGGACAATCTTAAAACATATTATGTTTTATGATGATGATGATGTTTTATCAGGAATGATGGTTGTTAAATCTGTTGTGCTTGCATTCTTTGGATTTTGGACTAAAGTCACATCCATCCATCCATCCATTCGCTTCCGCTTATCCTTTTAAAGTCACATTTAAAACTGAAATGTTACAACACACAACATCTGCTGTTTTGATACTGTATGAATATTTCAATTCCAATTTTATTTATACAGCACCAAATTACAAAAAACAGTTGCCTCAAGGGACTTTATATTTTAAGATAGACCCTAAAATTATACAATATATAAAGTGTTATATATTTTATTATATAATATATTATTGTATATGTCCAATGTATAATGGGGTAGAATAGAAAATCACTTACTTTTTACTTTAATGGTGGACATGTTACTGTATGGAGATGTTAACTCTCCAGACTGTGCAGTGTAAGAACATCTCAGTTTAATTTCAGCAGGTGATCTGAGATGCACCAACTCCAGCAGTTTGGTTGCTGTCAGTGTCGTTAGACAGGAAAACCTGTTGACTATCCCTCCACTCGAAGTGTAGAAATAACATTCAGGCACAGAAACAGATGGGGAGTCTCACAGTTGAGTGTGACTGAGTCTGTCTCTGTGATCACCAGTGGATTAACGATGAGTTTAGGTGGAAGAGGAGCTGAAGAGTTGAAGCATTGATTAACATTAGGATTATATCTATGAACATGAGCAACATGCTAAAAGCATGCATTGCTTGTGTTGATTCTGCATTAAGATGCCATCAGTAATCAGCGCTAAAGCCACTCACTTTGAATGATGATGCTGGAAAAGTCACTGTATGGAGAGTTTGGTGCTCCGGGCTGTGTTGTGTAGAAACAGTTCAGTTTAACAGTAGCAGGTGATTTGAGATTTGCCATCTTCAGCAGTTCGGTTGCTGTCAAGTTCGTTAAGCAGGGCAATTCTTTGACAGTTCCTCCAGTGGGAGAGTAGAAAGAACATTGAGACATAGGAACAGAGGATGGAGCCTCACATTTCAGTGTGACTGAATCTGTTTCTGTGATCTCTGATCTGCTCGGTGTCAGTTTAGGTTCAGGGAGAGCTGTAAAGTAAGAGAATAACATACAATTAGGTCCATTTATATTTGGACACAATTTTTGATTTTTACCAGTTTACTGACACATATTCCAATTTAGTTATGTAATGGGCATAGAGCTGAGTCTACACAAAATGCGTAGGTGTGTTGGGTATTTGAAGGTATGCAGATTCAAAAAGGATGAAGGGTTTAAGAGTTTCAGCTACTTAACATGTGCCACCCTCTTTTTAAAGAGACTAAAAGTAACCTGACAATTGACTCAAAGGCTATTTCATGGGCAGGTGTGGGTAATTCCCCCATTATGTCCTTATCAACTAAGCAGATAAAAGGCCTGCAGTTGATTTGAGGTGTGGTGCTTGCATTTGGAAGATTTTGCTGTGAACAGACAAAATGCGGTCAAAGCAGCTCACCATGCGGGTAAAACAAGCCATCCTTAAGCTGTGCAAACAGAAAAAAACCCCATCCGAGAAATTGCTACATTATTGTGAGTAGTAAAATCTACAGTTTAGTACATCCTGAGAAAGAGAGAAAGCACTGGTAAACTCAGCAACACAAAAAAGACCTGGATATTCATGGAGGACAACAGTGGTGGATGATCACAGAAAAATTTCCATGGTGATGAGAAATTCCTTCACAACAGCTAATCAAGTGAAAAACACTCTCCAGGAGGAAGGTGTATCAATATCCAAGTCTAACATAAAGAGAAGAGTGTATGAAAGTAAATACAGAGAGGTTCACTGCAAGGCGCCAGCCATTAATAAGCTTCAAGAATAGGAAAGCTAAGCTCATGATCCAAAGCATATCACATCATCTGTAAAAGTAAGGCAGAGGCAGTGGGATGGCTTGGGAGTCCATGGCTGCCAGTGGAACTGAGACACTAGTGTTTATTGACAATGTGACACAGGACAGAAGCAGAAAATGATTTCTGGGGTGTTCAGAGACATACTGTCTGCTTAAATCCAGCTATATGCAGTCAAATTAATTGGGCGGCATTTCATAATACAGATGGACAATAACATACAGCCAGAGCAACCCAAGAGTTTATTAAAGCACAGAAGTGGATTATTCTTGAATGGCCGAGTCAGTCACCTGACCATTCATTGCCTGACGAACAACAACTGAAGGCTGCTGCAATAAAGGTCTGGCAGAGCATTAAAAAGGAGGAAACCCAGCATCTGCTGATGTCCATGAGTTCGACTTCGGGCCGTTATGGACAGCAAAGAGTACCAAGTATTAGAAATTAAATTTTATTTTGAGTTATTAATTTTAGTTGTTGTCCAATTGCTTTTGAGCCCTTGTTGTCTCTGCGCACCTATTTCTGGAGCTAACTGCATGTGTATGAAATATGTTAAATATCAAAAACAAATCAAAAGAAATATCAAATTCATAGACTGACCTTTGATCTCACAAAAAGAATCTGTTGGAGAAACAATTAGTTAATAAATTAAATAGTTCCAATAATAATATAAAATTAGAAAGATTAAAAGTTCAACTTTACATTTCTATTGAGTGTAAGTAGCAGTATTCACATTTAAACAATATATATGAGAGAAAGTTTAACTTACAGAGAAGGATGAGAAACAGTAGATGTCCAGTCATGATGAAGCCGAGTCACAACTGAGAACTGACAGAAATGCCTCCAAAGACTACGTCTACCTGACTCTCACATACTCGCCTTTGACACGTCACACACATGTGAAACCAAAGGAAACCAAAGCAGCATCAATATAAAATAACAGTTTCTGACTGGCCACAGAAACACATTCACATAGTCCTCTGTAAACCCACAGCATGTTGTATATTTAGATTTCGCTTTATCAGTGCAGACCAACTGGTGCAAAATGTCAGAACCAGTGAAATAAACTAAAAACATAAATGTCAGTATCAGTTCAACGTGAGTGTTACGATACTGCAATATAATACTGTCTGTGTGTTTTTTAGCCAGATTAGCAAAAATTCTCACAGCAAGTCCGTTAAAGGTGTTTTCCTGCTGGGTCAGTGTGGTTCAGGGCTCAAAGTTAGTACAGCAGTACAGGTCACATGACTCTTTCAACTTCATAAAGACATTTTCTCCTGCACCATAATTACAGAAGTAAGTAGTGTGAAGGCATTTGTGAAGGGATCCCAACCACCACACAATTACATCACTTCTTATAAAAACTATTCTAAAAATGAACCATAAAAAAATATGACATACTTGGCACCACTGATAAAAAAATAAAATACTGTATATGCTACAATGGTGATAATCACATTAACTGACATTTAAGATGCACCTACATGACCCAGTCATTTATCATTTAGGTAGCAATTTCTTTTATAGCTCAGTAAAAATGAGGTAATAGTCAAGTATGATCAAGTCTACATCATCAATTGTATGATCAATTGTGATGATTACCAGTCATTTTCAGGTAATCATCTCAGTCTTCGAAGTTTCTTTAAGTGGTTATTACGTTTTTATTTGATGATTTCTGCTTATTACACAGTAACAACAACAGCTATTCTAGGTAATCATCACAAATCCTGAGGTTTGATTTTATCATTTATTAAAATGGTATTAAATAAATATATCCAGTCCTGAGTCTGCCTGCAGTCCTAATTCCAGCTTATTATACAGAAATTACTAAACATGTTTCCATTTAATATGCCATAAATTTAAGAACAATGTTTACATTATTGCTTTTAAGCAAAGCAGAATGCTGATAACTTAAGATTAATTCAAGCTTAATAATATGGTAATACTATCCTATAATGCTAAAACATCAGCCACTATTACCTCATTATCATGAGGTTATTAGCTGATTTTCGGTCAGTATTATCGGTCTTACCTCACTTTTACTTTTACCGCATTATTACTGAGCTGTAACAGAAAGTGCTACAATAGTTTGATAACACACAAGTTCTTTCATTGTTACACTGTTTGTTTATTTCCATGAAATCAAATGTGTCTTACTGTTTATTAGTGAAAAAATGGAAAAAAAAAAATTATGGTCCTTTCTGCAAGCATTTGAGCAAGATATTTTTGAAACAGCTGATAACTACAGACACATACAGGTCAATATATACTTTCCCAATCTGACTTTTTAACATTCACAGTCATAAGACTTTGTAAAATTATGGGCCCCATGCACTCTTGTTTAAAAGGGCTTCAATCCCTTCTGTGCAGTAGCTGGAAACTCAAACTGAAAGCAGCTGACTTGTTTACAGGCCTTTTTGTATTTCTTTACACAAGTTTCTGTTTTCCACTTTTATCTGGTCATTCTATGTAATTGTTTTGCATTTCTTCGCAGTTACTTTTGGTCCATGGTTCTCTATGTTCTAAACTCTGACATTGTTACGAGAGGAATTAGTAATCTAATTTGTTGTAGAAAGAAAGGGTACTTCGGCGATCATGGCTCAAGAGTTGGCAGTTCGTCTTGTAATCGGAAGGTTGCCGGTTCGCCTACTGGTGGTGGTCAGAGGGCCCGGTGGCGCCAGTGTCCGGCAGCCTCGCCTCTGTCAGTGCGCCCCAGGGTGGCTGTGGCTACAATGTAGCTTACCATCACCAGTGTGTGAATGTGTGTGTGAATGGGTGGATGACAGAATGTGTAAAGCGCTTTGGGGTCCTTAGGGACTAGTAAGGCACTATACAAATACAGGCCATTTACTTTAAAAGCTGACAGTAACAACATATTTGACTTCAGAATGAACTTCTTTGTTCAATCTTGTTATCTGCCATGAAGTGTGAGGTCAGGACCCAAATAAAGACCTCAGAGGCAGATAGTTGAGCAGCTGACCCATCTGATGAAAGCTATTACAGTGGCCTGGGTTCAAGTCTGCCTCACACTGTTTTCTGTGTGTCATCTCCCTCCCACTCTCTCCCTACTTTCTTTCTGTACTACAATATTTAACAAAGGCTAATGAGCTTCTACATACCCTCTGGTGGAGCAGTTCTAGATTTGTGAGGTAGTAATAAAGGGAGAATGATTTGCAGGAGACAGGTGAGTTGAGGGGGAAACTGTATTATCACACAGACAATAACATAGACAACAACTATAGCCAGCAAAACAAGTTACAAGCTAAACAATCTCACACGTATAATCCCTGTTAAGTGTCTGAGTGTCCACACGGGTATGGTGTCAGTGGTCTAAAATCTCAAGTCAAGAATCAGAAGAGTAAGTCCAGTCAAGCTCGCTTCTTCTTGGAGAAGAGGAAGAGAATAATATATATATATATTTTTTTTAAATTAAAAAGAGGATTTATTGGGTGCATCCTCAGTTCGTTTCAAGGGCGTAGATTTGGCATGGACGGAAGGGACATGTCCCCACCAATAATTTGATCTTTTTGAGTAAAGAAAAATAAAACTGATAGAAAGAAAAAAAACGATCTGTCAGCGTCTCATTCACCCAGCTGTGCAGAAAGAGTTAAATTACGCTCTCTACTGGAGGTCTACCTCATGTGACAAATATGGCCAATGTGATTGGCTGTGCCTTTCAGTGAGCTCTGTTTAGTTTTAGCAGCGGTAAGCCTGCGCTGCGAGGACCTGTAAGGAGTAAATGGTAAATGGCCTGTATTTATATAGCGCTTTTACTGGTCCCTAAGGACCCCAAAGCGCTTTACATATCCAGTCATCCACCCATTCACACACTGGTGATGGTAAGCTACATTGTAGCTACAGCCACCCTGGGGCGCACTGACAGAGGCGAGGCTGCCGAACACTGGCGCCACCGGGCCCTCTGACCACCACCAGTAGGCAACGGGTGAAGTGTCTTGCCCAAGGACACAACAACCGAGACTGTCCAAGCCAGGGCTTGAACCGGCAACCTTCCGATTACAAGGCGAACTCCCAACTCTTGAGCCACGATCGCCCCTAAGGAGAGGAGGATGGCAGCAAAAAGGAAGAACCTGGATATAAGAAAGTATTTTTCAAAGAAACCTGTAAGTCACTTAAAGTCAAGTTCACTCAGAAAATGTGTCCGTCATAATAACGTTACAGGCTATGCTAGGCTTTGGCCCACATCAGTCTAAAATTGTATGTAACCATGAATAACGTGTTTTGGAAACTAACTGCACAGCAGGCAGCACTATTAGTTATCTCAGTCTCTAATTTCCAATTTTGATTGAAACTGTCAGAGAAAACTGCAGCCTCGAGCAAGCCAGGATATTAGTTTACAGAGGCTGTTAAAATTATACGTCTAACGTTAAAATGTTGGTGACACAATAATTTCATCCTAATGGCACTGACATATTCATAGGGTTAATGTTTGAGACAAAATATCATGAGGTAGTCATGATTTTGCAAATATTCCACCTTGTAGTGCAGTTTGCACAAATTGTTTTAAAAATGCACTCACCCTACAAACATTACTGATGAGTCAAGATCTGCACAAAGTGACAGACACACTGAAGCAGCTCCACATTTTATTCTTATTGTCATGTATGTCCTATTTGTCAGGTGACCGAAGAACCAACACAAAGCTCAGAGAGCAATGGTGATACAAGATCACAGGTGAAATTGGATGATGACTTGTTGGTTCATTACTGTATTTGACGCACATGTGTGACTGCATGTATTTGGAATGTCTCACTGTTATTTATCAGGTGACAGAGGCAGCTCTGCCATGTTGTAGCTCAGACAGAGGTGAAGAGGCGAGGTCACAGGTGACTGACTGATGATTTGGTGCTATAGATTAACTAGTATTTATTATCATGACAGTTGTCAGGCTGCTGATGTAAATTGATTCATTAGTGTACATTCGACAAAGAATCTGAATTGACATGTCTCACTTTTTTATATGGCACGAATCAATGTGTTATTTTATCAGGTGGCAATATGTCCTAGTGCAGTCAGAGGGGAAGAGCCGGGGCCAAAGGTGAGGCACATCAAGCACATAATAATAATTTTAATCTGAGGATAAAACACATGTGCTGAGGCTGAAAGAAGCTTCAGTGCTCTCAGAAGACTAAAAACATGGCTAAGGTCAACAGTGACTCCAATGAGATTAAACAATGCTGCTGTCTGTCCACCAGGAGAGACTGGACAGTATAGATGTAAAACAAATATGCCAGCAGTTTATCTCAGTTAACAAGAGGAGAAGTCATGTGTTTGGCTCCTGCACATAGTGGACATTGAGTTGTTGTGTGGGGCACCAGTAGTCCATGTCTGCTGCTGTAACAGTAGTTCATGTTTAGAATAAAAAATCCCAGCTCACTGATTTGATCGGGGCAATAGTGCCTAAGATGTTGCATAATTTTGCTGAGAGATCTTTTACTTTGTGCTAATCTTAGATGAGTAGTTTTATGGACAAAAACCAGCAGGTCATTCAGTGTTCCCTTAGTGCTAATGTATAAGAGATGTTGGTGCACTATAACTGAAGTAATGTTGTTAAGTCCTTAAAGTCATATTCTTTATTGTCATGACTGTATTTGAAGCTATTTTTATTTTTGTATGATGATTTATATGGAATATGGCTGAAGTAAACTGTAGTCTAAAATACTTAGTCATTTGTTTAATAGTAATTTAACATTATATAATTCACATATAAAACTATGAATTGTAATTTAAAATGGTTTAAAAGCATGTAGAATAGCATATATAGGCAAGTATATTTCTCCTTTTTTTTTTTTTTATCAAGAAGCAAAGACAAAAAGGGGAAAAAAAAGAAACAGGGCAGAGTTCGGTGGTTGAATCATCCGTCCCCACCAATGCCAAAACCAAATCTACGCCCTTGGTTCGTTTACTACTGTCAGCGCTGTTGTGTGATTTGGGGAGTGGGGGTCCTACCAAACCGTGAATCTTCAAAGGAGCGACTGGCGAACCTTATAGCAGATGAATTCTAGGATCCGGGTTGCCATCTCCTCGCAGAGGAGAGTTCCAACATCAAAAGTCCATAAATAACCACGAACGGGATGGAAGGAAAAAAAACAAAAAAAAACAAACAGCCAAGACAATCGGAAGTACTATAGCTTCTGTAGAAACAACCTCCGGTCTTCTTGGTGATTGCGTTCTGCTCCTCCTGAACCAAAGCCGGGTTACAGGATGTTACTTTTTCCACTGCATAAAGTATTTTTCCTCACTCATCAGGAATCATTTGCTTTAGCATTTCACCTGATGCGCTGTCGCCTCGTCCGCCTGACACGCGGAATCTCCCCCCAGTCAGCATGAGGAGGAGGGATCTACTTCTCCTAACCAATCACATGCAAGGGTGTATGGTTTAAGCCAATAAGGTGAAAGGATGGCAAACTAAACTTGATAGACATACAATTAAGCCAATAGAGAATAGGTTTGGCAAACCCGGGCAGAAAAGGAAAAAGAAAAACTGTGGAAGCTCAGTTCCACTGGGCTATACTAAGATGTCAAAAATCACTATTTAAAACAACATTCATAACCCACGATGGAATACTCGAAATGTACTTAGAGACTAAAAGGAGGCTAGAATATTTATACACATTGAGGGCAAATCAGTCAATTGTACACAGCTGAGTGACAAGAGATAAAATAAAGTAAAGGAAGTCAACTCAAAATCAGGCACAAAGGTTCTTGTTAACAATAGGAAACGAAGTTAAAGAAACATGAAAATGAAATAAAAATCATGAATGAACTACACAGAAGGACAACAGCACAAAGGGGAAGGAAACAGGGAGGTGAAGGACCATTCTTACACAAAACTGAAAATGTACATAAAATGCATAGTATGAGGATAGGTACTCAACCATAAGTTAATGAAATGAAATGCAAATCAAAGGTCCAATATACTAGAAAAAACGAATCATGTGGAAATCAAGACAGAAAAAAAAGAATACTAAATGAAGACAGGAACTCAAACACAGAGTGATACTCAAAATAATTAGAAAATCAAAATTCAAACACTGGAATTACAATGAAAATCAAACTCAAATATTAACAAAAATACATATACTATAGGATAATAATAGTATTCTTTCAAGGATACTGACGACATCTCTGAGGTGCCTCTGTTGTTTTTTTTTCACTCTGTGGAAAACAAAAGGCATTCATTAATTACACATTTTAATTTTTTGTAAAAATCTCTTTCACGTGAGAAATGTAAAACTTTTTTTGCTGTACTTAAAGTGCATATTAAAAATACACAAGTGATTAGGCCTACATTTCCCAATGTAAATAATTCACCTTATTATGCATGTGTACTTTATACTGATCATTAATACCACATAAGAAAACTGTGAAACATGTCGTCTTACCTTGTTTAAGAACCTCACTTAACATTCAAGATAGTGTAAAGATCAATGCAGCTCAACTTTTGACACAATGTGGCTCGATTCATAGACAACAATACTGTAGGTTTGATCATAATCAACCTGTAAATTAATTAGGGAGATTATCTGAGGATGATTGAAAGTCTTCACTGTATCACAGAAAAATTACACATAAAATTAAAAAATATTTTTAAATTACCGCTCTTTCTTTAATGGGCCGTTCTGTAGTCACAAAGACATATTAAAGAGAAAGCAAAATTATATAAATTCAAATATCACTATTGATTTACAAAAGAACTACCAACATTATGTATTTATTTACCTATGAAGTTGACTTTTGATCTAAAGGGAGAGAAAAGGGAGTATATAAACAGAATGCACATTACAACTATGTGTATTTTCTAATCAGCATAACTGTTCATATAAAATACTTGCTTGGTTTACTTTATAAAATAAAACTTTGCATCCATTAATTTTCATGTAAAGTCTACGCAAAGAGCTGTGAGGCTACAGCAGTACAGCACTAACCACTGCACCCTTTGCTGAACTGCAAAACTTCACATGTGCTTAAATCAAAATAATGATTAGTTTTATGTAAATGTCCATGCAGACTGTACTGGGCCTCTGCACTGAGGCCTTCCACTATCCTCTTGCTGATATGGTTTTTAATACCTTGTCAAGAGATGTAATTTGGTTCAAATTTCATATCATATGTACACTGTCAATTTGGCCTTTTTTTGTTTTTAACTAAGTAGCCCTTCTGCCCATTATCAATATTAAAGCTTGAGGAGCTTGAGGGTCCTGCGTAGTATCTTAGCTGTTCCTAGGACTGGCTCTTCTGGACAGAGATCTCCGATGTTGTTCCTGGGATCTGCTGGAGCCACTCGCCTAGTTTGGGAGTCACCGCACCTAGTGCTCCGATTACCACTGGGACCACTGCTACCTTCACCCTCCACATTTTCTCGAGCTCTTCTCTGAGCCCTTATTTCTCAAGCTTCTTGTGTTCCTTCTTTCTGATGTTGCTGTCATTGGGAACTGCTACATCTATCACCATGGCCGTCTTCTTCTGTTTGTCTACCACCACTATGTCCGGTTGGTTAGCCACCACCATTTTGTCCGTCTGTATCTGGAAGTCCCACAGGATCTTAGCTCAGTCATTCTCCACAACCCTAGGAGGCATCTCCCATCTTGACCTCGGGACTTCCAGGCTGTATTCGGCACAGATGTTTCTGTATACTATGCCAGCCACTTGGTTATGGCGTTCCATGTATGCCATAGCATCTTACACCCTGCCGTAGCATCTTACACCCTGCTGTTATGTGCTGGATTGTCTCAGGGGCATCTTTACATAGTCTGCACCTGGGGTCTTGCCTGGTGTGATAGACCCCAGCCTCTATGGATCTTGTGCTCAGAGCTTGTTCCTGTGCTGCCATGATTAGTGCCTCCGTGCTGTCTTTCAGTCCGGCTTTGTCCAGCCACTCGTAGGATTTCTGGATATCTCCGCAATCTGCCAGTGGTACATACCGTGCAGGGGCCTGTCCTTCCATGATGGTGACTCCTCTGCCTCCTCATTCTTGGGTTTCTGCTGCCTGAGGTATTTACTGAGCATGCGGTTGGTTGGGGCCATCTTACTGATGTATTCGTGGATGCTTGTTGTCTCATCCTGGACTGTGGTGCTGACACTCACCAGTCCTCAGCCTCCGTCCTTTCGCTTAGCATACAGCCTCAGGGTGCTGGACTTGGGATGGTACCTTCCATGCATGGTTAGGAGCTTCCTTGTCTTGATGTCAGTGGCTTCTATCTCCTCCTTTGGCCAGCTTATTATCCCAGCCGGGTACCTGATCAGGGGCAGGGCGTAGGTGTTGATAGCCCGGATCTTGTTCTTACCGTTCAGCTGACTTCTCAGGACTTGCGTGACCCTCTGCAGGTAGTTGGTGGTCGCAGCTTTTCTAGTGACCTCTTCATGGTTCCCATTTGCCTGTGGGATCCCCAGGTACTTGTAGCCGTCTTCCATGTCTGCAATGTTGCCTTCTGGTAGTTCAATCCCCTCAGTCCTGACTACCTTCCCTCTCTATGTTACCATCCGACTACACTTCTCCAGTCCGAATGACATTCCGATATCATTGCTGTATATCCTGGTAGTGTGGATCAGTGAATCGATGTCTCGTTCACTCTTGGCATAGAGCTTGATGTCATCCATGTACAGGAGGTGGCTGACAACTGCTCCATTCCGTAGTCGGTATCCGTAGCCAGTCTTGTTAATGATCTCACTGAGGGGGTTCAGGCCTATGCAGAACAGCAGTGGGGACAGAGCATCTCCTTGGTAGATCCTGCATTTGATGGTGACTTGTGCTATGGGCTTGAAGTTGGCCTCTAGAGTTGTCTGCCACATCCCCATTGAGTTCCTGATGAAGGCTCTTAGAGTCCCGTTGATCTTGTACAGTTCTAGTCATTCCAGGATCCAGGTGTGGGACAATGAGTCATAGGCCTTCTTCTAATCAATCCAGGGAGTGCACAGATTGGTCAGCCTAGTCTTGCAGTCTCGACTGACTGCTCGGTCTACCAGTAGTTGGTGTTTTGCGCCTCTGGTATTCTTGCCCATCCCTTTCTGTGCCCCACTCATGTATTGACCCATGTGCCTCTTCATCTTAGCCGCTATGATGCTTCCACGTGGTGCTGAGGCAGGTTATTGGTCAGTAATTGGAGGGGACCGGTCCCTTCTGGGGGTCCTTGAGGATCAGGACTGTCCGGCCTTCGGTTGGCCATTCTGGGTGTCTCTCTTCAACTAGCAGCTGGTTCATTTGTGCTGCCAGGTGCTCGTGGAGTGCAGTCAGCTTCTTTAGCCAGTAAGCATGAACCATGTTGGGGCCTGGTGCTGTCTAACTCTTCATACTGGAGACCCTTTCTTGGATGTCTGCCACTGTGCTGCTGTGCTGCTTACTGGGTTGCGTCCTTCTCCCATATGCTCTTCCAGTATTGTTCCGTCTCCAGCCTTGGTGGTGCTGTTCTCATATTGTTCCCCTACCACTGAGAGTACACTGTAACGTTGGGCTGTGTTCAGTGGTCGAGAAGAGGCGGTAGAAACCCCAGCAGGACAGTAGGAAGAATACACGATCACACTGGTACTGGGAATTCCACAGCGTATGCTTTAATGCACATTCTCTTCATCAACCATACAAGGCCCGGTTGAACGGCTGCTGCTTATCAAGCATGACAGACAGTGTTCATACAACCCGTAGCGTTGCAAAGGTTTCTGGAAAGGTAAAACATATAAAGTCCGTCTCTCTCCGTGTACTAGTATGCAAGCACATTGCTCCCATAAATCACAGAGAGGGCAGTGGCGCACACTAATGACATCATAAACCCTCGACTTATGTTACATTAAAGAGACACCACACCATTGTGACTGTTACAACACCTTGGCTGGTTCTGTGGAGAACAGCTGGTTTATTCTCCTACCTTCGATCTCTCTAGTGTACCTCTTCAAGCGGCTGGCCAAGGCTGTTAGTCGTTGCTTGGCAGTTTCCAAGGCCTCAGGTATGGACAGTTTGCTGTACTTTATAGGCACCTTCTTCATCGCACCTTTCTGCAGTTCAGATAGTTGGCTAAACTCCCTCTGTGGTACCTTGAGCTTAGCCTCTAGCCTCCTTCTCCATGGAGGGCACTGCCCCTTGTGGCTGTTCAACTTGTAGGCAAGCATCTCACTGATCACTGCTGCCGTAGTGTAGATCAGCTTGTTAGTCTCGGTAATGGTCCTGTAGGTATCGTCCGTAGTGCTGCATTAATATCATCTAGCAGACCTTCTGAGGGTACTTCACGTAGTCTTGGTAACCGGCTACGGGGGTCCAGTTTTCAAGCTTGTCCATGATCCTATCTTTCAGGAACTTTCAGGTCAGTTCCTCTTGCACTCAACGATCCTTCTTCTTTCGCACTTTGGGCTTGGTACCCAATCTCGGGTGGGGGTGATGATATCATCCCCCTGACCTGGTGTCCTGGCTCCCCCTTGCCGTAGCATTTGTGTCTAGCTGTTAGAGCAGTCCTTTCTTTCGAATGTTGGAACACTGAGCTACTAGTTGTTTAGACATCATTGTGGATGACCTATGGTATCGAAGATTCCATAGGTCCCTCATCCTATTCATGTAAACCCTTCCGCCAGGGTTACTTGCATAGTAGCATTCCAACAACGGCCACTTCTCGTCAGGGTGCCCTGTTCTTCAACACCTGACGCAGACCTTGTTGATCCGGGCGACGTCCGAGTCGGCATGCTTCCATATTTATCTATATCTATCTATATCCATGTGTGTGTGTGTGTATATATATATACACACACATAGACTAAGCCACTGACATAAAGACAAGAAAGCTCCTTACCATGCATGGAGGGTTTCACCCCAAGTCCAGCACCCTGAGGCTGTACGCTAAGCGGAAGGAAGGGGGCCGAGGACTGGTGAGTGTCAGCACCACAGTCCAGGATGAGACAACGAACATCCAAGAATACATTGGGAAGATGGCCCCAACTGACTGAGTGCTCAGTGAATACCTCAGGCAGCAGAAACCCAAGAAAGAGGAGGGAGACGAGGAACCATCATGGAAGGACAGGCCCCTGCACAGTATGTACCACCGGCAGATAGAGGGGGTGGCTGATATCCAGAAATCCTACCAGTGGCTGGACAAAGCTGGACTGAAAGACAGCACAGAGGCACTAATCATGGCAGCACAAGAACAAGCTCTGAGTACAAGATCCATAGAGGCTGGGGTCTATCACACCAGGCAAGACCCCAGGTGCAGGCTGTGTAAAGATGCCCCTGAGACAATCCAGCACATAACAGCAGGGTGCAAGATGCTAGCAGGCAAGGCATACACGGAACGCCATAACCAAGTGGCCGGCATAGTATGCAGAAACATCTGTGCCGAATATGGCCTGGAAGTTCCGAGGTCAAGATGGGAGACGCCCCCAAGGGTGGTGGAGAATGACCGAGCTAAGATCCTGTGGGACTTCCAGATACAGACGGACAAAATGGTGGTGGCTAACCAACCGGACATAGTGGTGGTAGACAAACAGAAGAAGACGGCTGTAGTGATCGATGTAGCGGTCCCGAATGACAGCAACATCAGAAAGAAGGAACACGAGAAGCTGGAGAAATACCAAGTGCTCAGAGAAGAGCTCGAGAGGATGTGGAGGGTGAAGGTAACGGTGGTCCCCGTGGTAATCGGAGCACTAGGTGCGGTGACTCCCAAACTAGGCGAGTGGGTCCAGCAGATCCCGGGAACAACATCGGAGATCTCTGTCCAGAAGAGCGCAGTCCTGGGAACAGCTAAGATACTGCGCAGGACCCTCAAGCTCCCAGGCCTCTGGTAGAGGACCCGAGCTTGAAGGATAAACCGCCCGCAGGGGCGTGCTGGGTGTTTTTTTTTTTATACATATATATGTACACATAGATATATAGATATATACATATATATACATAAGTGTGTGTGTGTGTGTATATAAATGTCTCACCTACTGGAATCAGATGACTCTAAAAAAAATGTAAGAAAAAGAACAAACAACAAAGAACAAAAAAAAAACAAAAAAAAAACAGCGATCATTGAACATCTATAAGTTACCACGAAGCTTCAACCAAAAACCAGGGACTGGACTAGTTTGATTTCTTTATTCTAGTATTTTTTTTTTTTAATTGAAAAAAAAGAACACCAGAAAATTGATGAACTTCTAGTACATGCAAATTCTGTACTATTGTACCATATGTTTCTTCATAAACATAAGTTATTCAGCAAGTTCAAACCTTTATAAATACATATTATAAAAATATCTTCCTCGGGCTCCTTTCATATCAGTGCTTAGATTCTCACCAATTCTTATTTGGGTGCAAAGAAGTGCAAATCCTATGAAGACTGCAGTCACTCCACAAATGCTGCCAACTAATGTTAACCTGGACTTCTGGTTGTCTGTATTGTGAAAAGAAGCCTTTAACTCGTGTAATTTTTTTCGGTTATGGCAAAGTTTATGCTTTTTTAGTAATGTGAGGAGAGATCTGAAACTACTGGAGTATTGAACTTCACACTGATATCTCATCATATTCAACAGTGAAATAAATTAATAAAGAGAAATAAATGTCACGCTGTCCCAATAAAATATTTTAATGAAGGATACCTGTATCAACTCTCTCCCCAGATGATAGTGTACCAGGACAGAAGGTTGTCAAATCTGTGGTTCTTTTATCCTTGAGATTTGCCCCTAAATAAACATTTAAAAGTGAAATGTTATAGCACAAAATATCTGTGATGAGGATACTGCATAAATGTATAAATAAAAGAAAAAAAAGTCATTTACTTTGTACTGTATTCATTTGGTTGTGAATAAAATACAGGCGGATAAGATTTATAAATCATTGTATTCTAGTTTTATTTATATTTTTTTGTAAATTTGGGTTTTGAAAACAAAGATAGGTTTATACCTGTTATTTTATGTTATTACATAACATGTATCCTATGTGGAACAGTAGCATACTGTATAAATGTAGAATGAGGTGGAACAGAAAGTTAATTTTTCATCTTCGCATTTTGTTTTTATTTACATCTTTATATAGAATCCGAGCCTTTGTAAATTTACATAAAAGTAATTGCTGATCAAACAACTTTCATGATCCATAAGGAAATACTGGAGAAAAGAAATACTAAAGTAATACTAAACAAACCAGTTCTGATCAGTAGACACAGAAGCTTAAGTTTTAAGTCATATGACATGAGATGTAATTTAGGCTTGAGATATTTACTTTGGAATTATAATGCTACAACACGCAAAACTATGAGCTTGAACATGATGTCATAGCTATATTAAATTGAGAAAATAAATGAAGCAGATAAAAAGCTCACATATATTTATTTATTTATTATTTCTAACTCATCTATGCAAATCCTGAAAATGAATTAGAATTTTTTTTTGTAAAAATAAAAGTGGAAAAACCTTGGTACAATTTGCATTTAAAATATTTTTTTCTAATTCTCAATTTTTTGTAACAAAGCAGCATCAATATTTAAATAAAAAATGTACTTGGAGATCATTAAAAGATAAATAAAAATAAACAGCATTTCTCACCAGTTCTTTTCAGATTCCTCACAAGTACACATCCCAGTAAGACAACACCCACAGCAACTCCACAACCAGTTGAAACCACCAGTGGTTTCCATATCAGTTCATCTGTTTTGCAGCACAAGAGGTCATAAACAAGGAAATCTCACTTTTTCAGTCGCACAAAACTAAGACTGAGACAAAGCTGAGATAGCGACTAAGACAGCGAAACCAACCAATAACAAATTGTTCACCATAGATAATGGAGTAACCATTTCTAAGATAATAATTTGAAATGTTGGTTACATTTTGAGATTTTTTTTTCAAAATAACATACCATCACATACTGATTGATAAGATTTATAAATCATTGCATTCTGGATTTATTTATTTATTTTTATTTGTAAATTTGGAGTTTGAAAACAAAGATAGGTTTATACCTGTTATTTTTATGTGATTACATAACATGTATCCTATGTGGAACAGTAGTGGACAAACTAGAAAATAATATTACAGTCACAGTGTCACAATGACATGACAGATACCTGTGTGAACTTTGCGCCCAGATGGTGTTTTACCAGGACTGAAAGTGGTTAAATCTGTGGCTCTTCCATCCTTTGAAGTTGTCCCTAAACACAAATTTAAGACTGGAATATTACAGCAGGAAACATCTGTGATTAGGATACTGTACAAATGTATAATGCGGTGGAATAGAAAGTCACACACTTTGTAGTTTATTTTATTCATTGTTAATAAAAACAATGCCATTTGTAAATCTTTCCATTTAGTTTTTATCTACAGCTTATGCAGCATTATAACTTTTTTGGATTCTGGGTCATAAAACAAAGATAAATTTAGATCTGTCACTGTTTTGTAATTAGATAACATTTATGTGGCACCAGTGTTTGAAAGACAGAGTAGTGGACAAACTTGAAACAAAAAACAACAACAACAAAGATAACAAACATACCAAAAAAGAAAAATGTTATAGCACAAAATATCTGTGATGAGGATACTGCATAAATGTATATAGAAAAGAAAAGAAAGTCATTCACTTTGTACTGTATTTGTTTGGTTCTGAATAAAATACAGGCTGATAAGATTAAAAAAATCATTGCATTCTGGTTTTATTTATATTTTTTTTTGTAAATTTGGGATTTGAAAACAAAGATAGGTTTATACCTGTTATTTTATGTTATTACATAACATGTATCCTACGTGGAACAGTAGCATACTGTATAAATGTGTAATGAGGTGGAACAGAAAGTCAATTTTTACATCTTCGTATTTTGTTTTTATTTACATCTTTATACAGAATCTGAACTTTTGTAAATTTGGTTTTGAAAAACAAAGATTTATTTAGACCTGTTACTGTTGTGTAATTAAATAACATTTACTGTATGTGGCACTAGTGTTTGTAAATTAGAATAGTGGACAATCTTAAAACATATTATGTTTTATGATGATGATGATGTTTTATCAGGAATGATGGTTGTTAAATCTGTTGTGCTTGCATTCTTTGGATTTTGGACTAAAGTCACATTTAAAACTGAAATGTTACAACACACAACATCTGCTGTTTTGATACTGTATGAATATTTCAATTCCAATTTTATTTATACAGCACCAAATTACAAAAAACAGTTGCCTCAAGGGACTTTATATTTTAAGATAGACCCTAAAATTATACAATATATAAAGTGTTATATATTTTATTATATAATATATTATTGTATATGTCCAATGTATAATGGGGTAGAATAGAAAATCACTTACTTTTTACTTTAATGGTGGACATGTTACTGTATGGAGATGTTAACTCTCCAGACTGTGCAGTGTAAGAACATCTCAGTTTAATTTCAGCAGGTGATCTGAGATGCACCAACTCCAGCAGTTTGGTTGCTGTCAGTGTCGTTAGACAGGAAAACCTGTTGACTATCCCTCCACTCGAAGTGTAGAAATAACATTCAGGCACAGAAACAGATGGGGGAGTCTCACAGTTGAGTGTGACTGAGTCTGTCTCTGTGATCACCAGTGGATTAACGATGAGTTTAGGTGGAAGAGGAGCTGAAGAGTTGAAGCATTGATTAACATTAGGATTATATCTATGAACATGAGCAACATGCTAAAAGCATGCATTGCTTGTGTTGATTCTGCATTAAGATGCCATCAGTAATCAGCGCTAAAGCCACTCACTTTGAATGATGATGCTGGAAAAGTCACTGTATGGAGAGTTTGGTGCTCCGGGCTGTGTTGTGTAGAAACAGTTCAGTTTAACAGTAGCAGGTGATTTGAGATTTGCCATCTTCAGCAGTTCGGTTGCTGTCAAGTTCGTTAAGCAGGGCAATTCTTTGACAGTTCCTCCAGTGGGAGAGTAGAAAGAACATTGAGACATAGGAACAGAGGATGGAGCCTCACATTTCAGTGTGACTGAATCTGTTTCTGTGATCTCTGATCTGCTCGGTGTCAGTTTAGGTTCAGGAAGAGCTGTAAAGTTGGAGATTAACATATGTGCATGAAATATGTTACATATCAATAAAAGTGATTATCAAAAGAAATATCAAATTCATTGACTGACCTTTGATCTCAGAAAAAGAATCTGTTGGAGACACAATTAGTTAATAAATTAAATAGTTCCAATAGTAATGTAAAATTAGAAAGATTAAAAATTCAACGTTACATTTAGTGTTAAGTAACAATTAAACAATGTATATGACAGAAAGTTTAACTTACAGAGAAGGATCACAAACAGTAGATGTCCAGTCATGATGAAGCAGAGTCACAACTGACAACTCACAGAAATTCCTCCAAAGACTATGTCTGCCTGACTTTAACAAACACTCGTCTTTGATACTTCACACACATGTCAGGAAACCAAAGCAGCATCAATATACAATAATAGTTTCTGATTGGCCACCGAAACCCATTCACTTAGCACTCTGTAAACCCGCAGCATGTTGTATATTTAGAGTTCGCTTTTGGTGCAAACCAACCGGTGCACTGGTGCAAGTCAGAACCAGTACCATGCAGTCTTGTTTAAAAGGGCTTCAGTCCTTTCTACGCACTAGCTAGAAACTCAAACGGAAAGCAGCTGTCTTGTTTCCAGACATTTTTGCATTTCGGTACAGTGGTCCCTATTTTCCACTTTTATCTAATCATTCTTTGTAAGTGTTTTGCATTTCTTCACAGTTAAATTTGGTCCATGTTTCTCTATTTTCCAAACTCTGTATTAGAGGAATTAATAATTACAAATTCAGTTTATTGTAGAAAGAAAGGGTACTTTAAAAGCTGACACTAACAACATATTTGACTTCAAAGTAGATACAATATTGAACAAAGACGTTCATTTTGAAGTGTGAGGTCAGGACCCAAATGAAGACCTCAGAGGCAGATAGTTGAGCAGGTAACCCATCTGCTGAAGGCTATTACAGTGGCCTGGGTTCAAGTCTGCCTAACACTGTTTTCTGTGTGTTGTTCCCCCCATTCTACTTTCTTTCTGGACTACAATATTTAGCAAAGACTAAAATATAAAAACAAATATAATCTAACAAACATAAATCACACAAGGGAGGAACACTTGGAAGGCACTCAGATTAAGGGGAGGCTAGAATTTTTATACATATGGAGGGCAAATTAGGACACAGGTTAGTGAGAGAGAGAGAATGAAGAAGAGGAAGTCACCTTAAAATCAGGCACAAAGTAACAATAGAAAACAAATACGTGAAACAAGGAAACATTAAAATGACTAATAAATAATAATTTATAATAAAATCATAAATTTTATTATAATAAAATGAATGCACTGACACAGTAACATAGAAAGATAACAGTACCCAGCACACAGAGGAAGGAAACAAGGAGGTGGAGGACCATTCATACACAAAACTGAAAATGACCCTACATACATGGTTTGATATTACTCAGCCATAAGTTAATGAAATGAAATGGAAGTCAAAGACTAAATATACTACAAAAAGGAATGCTCAACTGATGAGGCCTACATTTCCCAGTAAACATTAATACACAATTGAAAATCATGACGACTGTGACATTGACATTACCATGAAGATAGGGGAAAGAAAAATGCAGTTAACCTTTGGTTACACTTTCTTTAAGTCACCTTTCTGCAATCACATGCACTTTAAATAGAAAGCAACTTTTTATATAGCACTTTTCTGAGCAGTATTTAAAATGCCTCGTTCTTTAAGTGCTTTGTGTCTAATATACTTCAGTGAACACACTGTTAAGGAAATCAGTGTTTAGTATTTTGCCCAAGGATACTGTGGCATGCAGAGTGAAGCAGTCAGGGACCTTCAACCTTCTGTTTAATAAATCACCTGCTCTATATCCTGAGTTACAGATACCCTAAAGGGCAATGTAGATAGCTATTGTTGCATAGCTGAATAACTGGTATAGTGACTCCGTAAGTTGTTTAATTTGTGCTGTTTGTTTGGCCTCCATATAAATCATATCCAATTGCATTCATTATTTACCAATAACTCTACTGCCATCTGTTGGTACAAACTAATATTGCGGCACAACTTGTTTTTGTGAAATCAAATGATGCTTTTAAAAAATACTTGATATTTGATACCAATACAATAGGAATTCTTCAAAATTTGTTAGGAGCTAACATTTAAAACTGAGTTCTGTAATGAAAGAATTTTGACTTTAATCTCAGAATTCTGGAAAAGAAGAAAACAAGACGTGCCCACTTTTCAGTGGGCTGGTTTCAGTCATTATGCAAATGTACTGTTTATAAGATTGGGGAAACCTGCAGTCAGCTGAGACTGAAGAAGTCACCTGGATGAGTGACAAAACGTTTCTCCCACTGAAAATGCTACATCCAGATGAACAGCATCAACTTTTGGAAAATGTTCTATTCCAATCTCTACACTTCAGATCCGGTTGATATAAAAAGCGTTGCTGAAATGCTTAAATGCAGGAAATATGCTTTCAAGAGAAATTACCAGATACTATGAAACAAGCCATAATTTCTGTGCTGTGCAAAAAGGGTAAAAACCTCTTACAATGCAGCTCCTACAGACCGGTGAGCCTCTTAAATTGTGATTACAAAATTCTCACAAAAATCTTAGCTAATAGAATCGATGTTATACTGCCAAAAGTTACCAATCCTGATCAAACCGGCTTTATATCAGGGCACAGTCATTTTATAACATGCGCCGCCTACTTAATATCCTATATGCACCAGAGCCAACAGAAAAGTCAGAAATAATAATTTCTCTTGACACAGAAAAAGCCTTCTACCGTGTAGAATGGCCATATCTTCATGCGGTCCTAAATAAATTTGAATTTGGCCCTCTGTTTCAAAAATGGATTAAAATACTGCATTCCTTTCCGGTTGCAGCAGTGAGGACAAACAATGTAACTTCTGACTTCTTTCAGCTTAGTAGAGGCTGCAGGCAGGGCTGTAGTTTACCCTCCCTATCTTTTCAACTTAGTAATCGAACATTTAGCTATAGCTCTTAGGGAGGACAATCAGGTTGGCGGAATCTCTAGGGGTGGGATAATGCAGTGTCACTGTATGCAGATGACTTATTGCGGTATATATCTAATCCAACGGCATCAATCCCTAGATTGCTCAAGGTATTAGATCACTTCGGACGCATATCTGGATACAAATTGAACTATTTGAAAAATCTACTGTTCCCCATTAATAACATAGAGCAAGATTTCTCTGCTTTCCCCTTTAAAGTAGAAAAAGAACCGTTTAAATATTTGGGAATAAATATAGCCCACACAATGATTGAGTAGCGGATTCATAACTTTGACACTTTGTTAGAACAAACATCACAAGATTTTAAAAAATGGGCGACACTTCCAATCTCATTAGCAGGCAGAATAAATATAGTTAAAATGGCTGTCTTACTAAAAAATTCTCTATGTTTTCCAAATGATTCCTGTTTTCATAACCAGTTCAATTTTCAAAGACTTAGACAGATTAATAGCAACATTTATTGGAAAAATTCAAATCCCAGACTGGAAAAAACATATCTAGAAGTACCAAAAGTGGCTGGTGGGCTAGGGTTGCCAAATTTTATCTTTTACTATTGGGCGGCTAATATCACCAAATTATTGCACTGGAAATATGTTTATGAGAATAGCAAGGGTGAGGCTTGGGTAAAATGGAACTGATGTCTAATCCAATTCCCCTCTTAACCTCATCCCTAGTTCTTGGCATTTTTGGAGTTATGCCACCTCAATATGAAATTAGTAAATCCCAGGAAAATGCCATTTCCTACATTGCTTGCCAATAGACTCATTCTATTTCACTGGAAGTCTGATAAGGCTCCTTCACACATACAATGGTTAAAGAAGGTGCTTTTTTTTGTTTTGAATAAACTGGTTAAACTGAAACAAATTATGAATCGAATTAAGACAAATTAATGCCCAATATTTTTACAAGAGACCAGAGGTGGGTCGAGTATCCAAAAATTTTACTCAAGTAAGAGTAGCATTAGTTTAAAATATTATTACTCAAGTAAAAGTGAAAAGTAGTCGTCAAAAAAGTTACTCAAGTAAGAGTAAAAAAGTACTTCTCGAAAAGACTACTCAAGTAGCGAGTAACTGTTTGAAATGTCCGATTTATTTTATAAATAAATGCTATCAGAGAAACAAAAATAAATAAATAAATATACAAATTTTAGTATTTTCAAAAGGAATATATGTAAAAACATCAACAAAATAAGGCACAACAATTCTAATTTCCAGATTTCAGTTTTTCAAAACATAAAGCTTTTTTCACCAATACCTACAGTAAATAATATAAATATATAAACAGTGCAAACAATTTCCAGTGACAAGATATGCTGTAAACTTTATATTCATTTTTGCTCCAAATGACACAGCAGCCTCAGAGAAAACATTAGAACAAGGCAACTTCAACATACAAGGCAGCTCAGTTTACCATAAATTGTATGGGTGTGCATTTATTTCTGCATATTTAGCAAAAATGTTGCATTTCTTCACTCAGTGAAGTGATGGTTAAGCTTCAGCAGCAGTTTGCTCTCAAGGTTCTTTCTGTGAAGCTGTAACTGTTTAGCAGTGAACAGGAGTCCTGCATGACTAAGAAGTCCTTCACAAGCTCCAGATG
Organism: Oreochromis aureus; assembly: GCF_013358895.1. Taxonomy (NCBI): domain Eukaryota; kingdom Metazoa; phylum Chordata; class Actinopteri; order Cichliformes; family Cichlidae; genus Oreochromis; species Oreochromis aureus. The sequence continues at coordinate 20,762,032 of NC_052946.1, read as the reverse complement.
CAGGAAGAGCTGTATTGATTTTGATCGACAGCTTCTAGACGTGAGGAACGCCATGCAATAGATCCACACCTCCAGTGAATGGACATGAAAGGTACCTCTCCAGCTCCCCTGCTTCTGGCTTTCCTGACCCCATGGATCCATCATCTTCGTCGGTTAGGCTGCTGTTTGTGCTGGCCTCATCCAGCTCTGTGTCTAGGTGATGTCTGATGAAGCTGAGACCTTTGGACAAATATTAAAAGTATATTGTTAGAACAATATACTTTTCACGTTATAACGTGATATAGCTCTATTTTTCTTTTGCCTGGGTGGCAGCTCTACGCTTACGTACTATGCTTCCGTATCCGAGGCTTTTCAATGTGGCCTCACAAAATTATCACGACTACAACAACCATGAAAAGAGTTGGATGGACATTGCTGCTCAATTGCAGCTGCCTGGTCAATGTTTTTCATTAGTAATTTAGCAAAGTTGATCGTGGTGGTGTGTGTGTGTCTTTGCCAGTGAAAGATAGAGACAGGGAGAGCGAGAGACAGATTTTGTATGATAAACTTCATGTTATGAACGCACAGTTTGAGCACTCAGGTCGCATCATAGCATCAGGTCATATAGTGTGAGACCCTGCATCGTGACCTATAAACTTCTAACCCCTGCGATTCAACTGTACAGTCTGAGCAGGAGCTGAATAATGTGACTGAAAAAAACCGCACAGTGTTTGCCCAGCTTAAATCAGACTCTTTAAACTAAACACGCTGCTGTTTCACATAATAAACCCTGTCACCCGCAGTATTGCCTTCTGTTTTAACAGTTAAAGCAGTAGAGACGAGCTGTTTGCATGTGCGTGGAACTCTAGCGTCATTAACCAGGCTAGCTGTTAGCTTGTAGCTCATGCTAGCTAATGATCATGCAGTTAAAAGGACAGCCGAAGCTGCACAAAACACCCACAAACTTATCTCACTACAACGTAGCGCCGAAAATATGACTCGCAGCTCGAACTCGACACAGCTGGTGTAACATAAGACTGACATCCAGCTAACCACAGCTAAAAAGATATTTAGAGAAAACTTACCGTTTCCTCAGGTTACACGAGTTGAGTTGTTTCACGCTGAAAAGTTGGTTTGTTTTGGCTCTCACTGAAGACACCTACACTGAAGACATAGCTGTTCTTTTGTATTGCTTTTAAGCGAAACATTCTTAGTATGGGAGGCTAAGGGTGTTCATCCTCTTCAGCTCTAGCGTAGACAATTGGCTCTGCCATATTTTCATGTGTTTCTTCTCTGCCCGCCACAGTTTCAAGCTGGTCATGTGACTGCATGGCCACATCTGATTGGTAAAAAAGTTACCGGAAACTCCACTGGCGGCATGTTATCTAATGTGTTAAACTAATTATTTTTTAAAAAGTAACGAGTCGAATTTTGCAAATGTAGCAGAGTAAAAGTACCGTTTCATCTTCACAAATGTACTCAAGTAAAAGTAAAAAGTATTGTGCAAAAAAGGTACTTTAAAAGTACACTTTTTTCAAAAACTTACTCAAGTAAATGTAACGGAGTAAATGTAACTCGTTACCAGAGGTGGGTAGTAACGAGCCACATTTACTCCGTTACATTTACTTGAGTAAGTTTTTGAAAAAAATGTACTTTTAAGCACCTTTTTTTGCACGATACTTTTACTTTACTTGAGTACATTTATGAAGAAGAAACGGTACTTTTACTCCGCTACATTTGCAAAATTCGACTCGCTACTTTTTAAAAAAAAATAGTTTAACACATTAGATAACATGCCGTCAGTGGAGTTTCCGTAACTTTTTACCAATGAGACGTGGCCATACAGTCACATGACCAGTTTGAAACCGTGTGTGGCAGAGCGCCCAAGCGTTTCAAAGTAGCGACACACGGAAAGAAGAAATGTGATGGCAGAGTCACGCTAGAGCTGAAGAGGACGAACATCTTTGGCCTCACATACAAAGAATGTTTTTTAAAAGCAGCACAAAAGAACAGCACAAAAGAACAGCTATGTCTGCAGTGTCGGTGTCTTCAGTGAGAGCTAAAACAAACCAACTTTTCAGTGTGAAACAACTCAACTCGTGTGTGACCTGAGGAAACGGTAAGTTTTCTAAATATCTTTTAGCTGTTGTTAGCTGGATGTCGGTCTTATGTTACAGCAGCTGTGTCGAGCTCGAGCTGCGAGTCATATTTCGGCGCTACGTTGTAGTGAGATAAGTTTGTGGGTGTTTTGTGCAGCTTCAGCTGTCCTTTAACTGCTCGCTGGTTAGCTAGCGTGAGCTATAAGCTAACAGCTAGCCTGGTTAATGACGCTGGAGTTAAACGCACATGCAAACAGCTCGTCTCTACTGCTTTAACTGTTAAAACAGAAGGCAATACTGCGGCTGACAGGGTTTATTATGTGAAACAGCAGCTTGTTTAGTTTAAAGAGTCTGCATTAAGCTGGGCAAACACTGTGCGATTTTTTTCAGTCGCGTTATTCCGCTCCTGCTCAAACTGTACAATTACATCGCAGGGGTTAGAAGTTCATAGGTCACGATGCAGGGTCTCACACTATACGGCCTGATGCTCTGATGCGACCTGAGTGCTCAAACTGTGCGTCCGTAACATGAAGCTTAACATACAAAATCTGTCCCTCGCTCTCCTCTCTGTCTTTCACTCACACACACACACACACCACCAACTCTGCTAAATTACTAATGAAAAACATTGACCAGACAGCTTTGATTGAGCAGCAATGTCCATCCAACTCTTTTCATGGTTGTTGTAGTCGTGATAATTTTGTGAGGCCACATTGAAAATATGCGGATGAGCGTAGAGCTGCCACCCAGGCAAAAGAAAAATAGAGCTATGTCACGTTATAACGTGAAAGGTTTATTGTTCTAACAATATACTTTTAATGTTTGTACAATATAATATCACGTTATTACAATATACATAATTATCACGTTCGTACAATATAAATATTATATTGTTCAAACGTGAAAGGTATATTGTTAGAACAATAAACTTTTACGTTATAACGTGATAAAGCTCTATTTTTCATTTGCCTGGGTGGCAGCTCTCACGCCACGCACTCGGATGAGCTTGCCTCTTCCCACAAGTTGTGCCTCCATCTCTTGTGTCCAGATCACACGCTGCACTGCCGTGCTGCTCCACCTTTCTCTTTCATTTCTGTGTTTGTGCGTGCGCAGTGTGAGAGGCGACAGGATTTCAAACTGGTTTGATTATCATGCGACCATACGATTGATGATTGGGAGCTGGTCGTGAGGTGTTAACTGCTTTTCGTTACCCCATGTATACTACACGATGCACACACGATTAAGGCAAAACACGACCGATCCCCAAAACTGTTGCGCGATTGAGAAATCGTCTCAAAATGGGCCAAAATCGCACAGTGTATGGGCAGCTTTTGGAGGCTAGCTCCAAACAAACATCTGCAGCTTGGCAGTGTATACAGCACTATAATGACCAGACCGAATTCTTTTGAAAACCTTACATCTTTCAACAGGTCTCCACTTCATCAGACATCACCTAGACACAGAGCTGGATGAGGCCAGCACAAACAGCAGCCTAACCGGCGAAGATGATGGATCCATGGGGTCAGGAAAGCCAGAAGCAGAGGAACTGGAGAGGTAACTTTCATGTCCATTCACTGGAGGTGTGGATCTATTGCCTGGCTTTCCTCAGATCAAGAAGCTGTCGATCAAAGTCAATACAGCTCTTCCTGCATCTGCAGCCTGTGAGAGACTTTTTAGTCATGCAGGACTCCTGTTCACTGCCAAACGGTCACAGCTTCACAGCAAGAACCTTGAGAGCAAACTGCTGTCTGATTTGATGTTACAATTAAAAATGTTTGTGTTTTTATCTGAAGAGTTTATAAATATCTGGTTTCCACTGTATATTTGATGAATGTCAGCACAAAGAGGGAGAGAGAGGAACAAGAGCAGGTGAGACACACATGTTAGTCAAATGGTTGTTTACCAAAAGTATCACCGTATCACAGGTACTCATGTATCTCGTACCTAGTGTTTCTTTTAGGTTTGTTATTTTTCAAATTCTATATTTATTAAGTTATGCAGGCTTGTTTGCACAACAAGGCTAAATAATTATATAAACTTTTCTGAATCTAAATAGTGGACTTTGGTAGAATTAAAAAATAAGTGTAGTGCAGGTCTATGATGGTTTTTAGTGCTACTATCATCTAGTTCTGGTTCTAGTTCTGTTTTGGTTAAGTCCTAAGTAGTCCTGATTTTGAACTGTTGTAGTCCTGTTTTAATTCCAGATCAGTTCTGGGTCTGGTTGAATTGGGGTTTAGTCCCTGTGTCTTGATACAGCCCCGACTTTGTTCTGCCTTGCTGCTTAATTTAAAAACTAGTTTAAGGTGTCCTGCATATGTGATATATATTTTCCCTATATGAAGTCATTCTTTTTGAACAAAACTGAAAACAGAGGCAATTAATCTTTCAGCTGAAGCTGAACCACCATTTCACTGAAGAAACAATTTATGGTAAAGTGAGCCATACACATATGTACATCCACATAGTGGAAATTTGTATTTGTCTTTTATAATTAGTTTTACTCTGATTTCAGTGTTTATTTGTGAGTGTAGTTTTACATTTTTACATATTACATTGTGTTAATCCACTGTCTATACTTCAGGGTATTTTAGTATACAGAATAAGTTTTGTTAGAATGTCTATTCTTATGGAATTTTAGCACAGATGTGTTTTTTTTGTTTTTTTTATTCCTGCTGTCCGCCTTGGGAATAAACTTTTCCTGATTATACCTGTTGCATCTCTGTGTCATTTGTTTCTGATTTACTTAATCCCTCCTTGTATTTAAAAGAACCACCCCTAGTATGACATTCTGGCGCATCAGCTGCAGTCTGTTATGTTGAAGCTGCCTCGTTCTAATGTTTTCTCTGAGGCTGCTGTAAATGCGAATATATTCACTGTGGGTTTTGCTTGAAAAAGCTTTACGTTGTGAAAAACTGAAATCTTGAAATTAGAATTGTTGTGCCTTATTTTGTGGATCTTTTTACATATATTCCTTTTGAAAATACTAAAATTTGTATATTTATTTATTTTTGATTGTCTGATAGCATTTATTTATAAAATCGGACATTTCAAACAGTTACTCGCTAGATACTCTTACTTGAGTAGCCTTTTCACCAAGTACTTTTTTACTCTTACTCGAGTAACTTTTTTGACGACTACTTTTTACTTTTACTTGAGTAATAATATTTTAAAGTAATGATACTCTTACTTGAGTACAATTTTTGGATACTCGACCCACCTCTGCTCGTTACTACCCACCTCTGCAAGAGACCCACCTAAATGCTGAAGACACTGTTAGAGTAAGGAGATGATGGCCGGGTCACGTTTTTCATGCTTCATATAATTCTCAATCCAGAGGCGTAATTACACTAATTCATAACTCATGTTACGTTCTAAGTCTAGGCGTGCATTGAACACAATAAGAAACTGGCTCCACTCACGCACCACCCAAGAAAGAACACAAACAGTAGTACCTTTTAAAGTGCTAAGCAGCTATTTATTTGCTTCAGCAGTGAGCAATGCCGAAAATAAAAAACAAAACTCCCTAAAGGTCCCTATGCTTTCCTACACAAATGAAAACCAACCAAAAGACAATTCACTTACTTAACTTTCTAAACGAAAAACAGGAGAAAGCTTAATCAACAAAAATGGCTTCTCACCAGTGATGGGAATAACGGCCTTACAAGTAACGGCGTTACTAACGGCGTTACTTTTTTCAGTAACGAGTAATCTAACTAATTACTATTTCTATCGTTACAACGCAGTTACCGTTACTAACAGGAAAATGCTGTGCAGTCGCGTTACTATTTTTCAACAAACAGACGGTTGAAGCTGTGTTCAGCTTACCGCACGTAAGTAATCTGGGCGCTACAGCTTTAAGCGGACGGCAAACACTTTCTAGCAGATGATCACTTTTTGGCACAACACCTGTAGCTAGGGGGCAAAACAATTGCATGAGTGCTGCTGTTTGACTGAGGAAGAATAAAGTAGTCGTGGTAGCCAATCACATGACCACTTTAAGATGACAAAGCAACAAGGTGATATATACCAGTTTTTAAATTGTGTTGATAGTGAAGCAGAAAAAAACTGCTAGAGAGAAAGAAGAAGAAGAAGAAAAAAAAAAGACCATGGCTCCCAATAAGGAGCCAGCTCGCGTCGTTCAAGTCAAAGAGCTGTCTCTAAGCCGTTTCGTTCGCGACCGACACATCACTATTCCACCCACTCCTTCTTCTAGTTTTAGATAGGAAACAGAGCTCTCCTGTATTTGGGTCGTGTTTCCTTTTTATCTATAACAAATAAATAACATGAGAATGTGCCAGCTTTGACTTAATAACATTTAATTTAAAGATGATATTCTTAGCTCTCTTTAATCTCCATCTTTTCATTGTTGGAAGTTATTTAAAACAGGCCTTGGTTAAACTCCTCAGTTCAGCCACAGCCTATTTTGGCATATTTAAGACAAACTTTCTTCTGAACATCACAAAAACAAGGTTTGAACAGCAGTTAGGAGGAGCTTCTGTGCTCATAGTCAAAGAGTTTCATAAGTTGTACGATTTCTTTTTAGCTTTGCTACCTGTCAGTCTGTTTGTAATGTTCAGGCCTTTGCTACAGTTTGCAAGAGAAAAAGGCAGACATTCATGGTTAATAGTAAAGTCACTGATGACTGGTGGCTGGTGAACAAACAAACTATACTTATACTAATAATATATTAGACAAAAGAGGAAGCACAGATAAAAGTTGGAACTTTTAACATGGAGGTATGATGGTGAGGGGAGAAAAAACAGTAGATACATACTTTCTGCCTGAGATGCAGAAATAATTAGGACGGCTACTTGATGAATGTATTAGCATTAGAATGTATTAGGTCAAAGCACCACAGCCATACTAAAGTTCAGTCACAGAGCTGCAATTATGACTGAAAACTCCATGTTTGTGTCTAAAATCACTTTCTATTTATTAAAATAGAGTTTTCTTTTTACTTTTTTTGTTTCATGATGCTAAGTGTGTTAAATGATTATATAATATCCACAAAAAGATTACCATTCATGCAAAAGTAGGGGCTATTCCATTTTAAGGTCTGTGGGTACAAAATGTATGAAGGAACTTAAACTGAGCTTTGACAAATGTCATATGAGATCACATCTCAGACTGATCAGCATGAAAAGTTTACTTGACACTGTAGTAAAAATGCTTAGTTACACTACAAGCCTGGGGGAGGGAACCCCCCATCTGATGAACCCATCTGTTCTCTGATTGGATTGTTAAATTTGTGATTGACATGACATTGACCAATCAGCTGAAAGAAAGAAAAATTGGGCCAAACTTCGTCCTTGTAAGTTGAAACTCACACAAAGCCAGGGAAGTTGAGTGGAGAGTTTTACACATAGTTTTTTAGTTCTTAATAAAAACAATTTGGAACTTGTTTAAAAGTTTTTTTACAAAGACATGTCTTTTTTACACCCACACAAATTCTCATCTATAGATGCACAAACATAACATTTTCAGATATTTTGGTTTATAAGGTAACAAAGTTCAGTTCACAACTACGCATTTGATTTACAGGTGCAAAATATTTATGACCACAATTTGAGCCCATAACTGTCAGCAGATGAGACATGCAACCCTCTGTTGTTGTTTAGCCATCTGACAAGAGATGGATATAGAACAACATAACACTACAAGCTAGACTCCAGCATCCTAACTTACATTCTCTCAGACCAACAGTTTCATTACATTCTCACATCACGAGAGTTTATTTGCTAAGGGTGAGTGTTCTGTCCTTATTGTGCGTCCCTTTGCCCGACTTGACAGACAGCTAACGGCTTCAATGAACATTGGAGGCAGAAGTAAGTTTAAGGCTTTTTACTTCGTCGATAGTTAACAAAGTAAATGTTATAAGATGTCTTTCCCTTAACTTACACTTCAAATATACTGTTGCATAGTATGCATAACAACAGCGACTCAGTAGAGATCACAATACAACTTAGTGAGTTCCCAAAGATAAACATAACAGATGAAATAACTTGTTTCTAAACAAATCTCTGTGATAGAAATGCACTAACTAAACTTGTAAACATGTTGTATCATTAATATTCACAAGCAATAACTCTCTGAGGCAGAAATGTTTTTAAAGGCATCTAAGCCAACAAACAGCATATCTGCAGGCTAACAAGCAGCCAACTTCCTGTTTCCTCCACCAACAGGAGCATAAAAACCCCACTAAAATATGAGCTTCTGAGTAATCCCATTATGATCAGCAGAGGGTGCTGAAGATAAAGAGCATGCATGTTATAACAGTGAGTCTGCCTGTGTTAGATCCATTTCCAAAAAAGTTCTCATGAGCTGGAGTTTGTCATACACAATAACTAATTGCGACAATATCGATATTAAATTAAGTATGTTCATATGTCAGGTTCATTTTTCTTATGAGAGAAGATGAACAGATTCAAAAAATACGTTTTCAAAATTGATTATTAGGCGGTTGAAGTTTCAAGTTAGTTTTACATGGTTCCATGGACCTCTCTTTATGTCAGCAGACAAAAGAAAAGGATGCCACCCCCTGTTGAACAGAGGTTTTATAATACAGTGCAAACAAGGCATGAGTGTGATTAGTTTAAAAAGTTGGGAAGGAGCCGCACTTTAACCCTTTCATGCATAGTGGTCACTACAGTGGACAGCTATTCAAAAGCTGTTTTCTTGTATTTGTGTCAGTGTTGATGGTATAATTGCACATAAACCACTAGAGTGGACACTGATGTGTCCATCCATACCCTGACATGTTTAAAAAGTACATGTTAAAAATGAAGATCAAAATGTACATAGAAGTTCAAAAATCTTTCTTTCATGCGTAACGATGAATAAATGGCCTCTGGTCTGGCACTTGGCTCAGCTCACAACTTGGAATGGACATCTCCCTCTAAGACAAGAGCAGTGCACTGTTCCAGAGCCAGTAGCCATCAGTCTACTTTCAATACTCTATTTTATAATACGTATTGCATAATACATACAGTAGATCCCCAATTTATGTGAATAATTTGAGATGTTACAAACCAAATCAGTGAGCTAATTTTCTTAATAGTTTTCTTCTCATATTTGTTTTATTTAAATTTAAATGTAACTTGTATGAAGTGTTTCACACTTGAACTGAAAATGCTTCGTATATTCACACTGTTCATTTTACTATGGCTGAACTTCTCCTGCCACCGATCCTCTTGTGTTCCTCTCCTTTGGAATCTGTTTGTTTTTTGATTTCTTATTTTTAAAAAAAGTACTTTTTCAGTCAGAAAACAGACAAATACTGATATGCCTTGCTTTGGTCTGCTTGTCCATCTATTGTGCCTGTTATTCATTTTTTGGGGTTCCTGTTTCGTTTTTCTCTGTTTTTGCTTAAAAAGTTATCTTGCATTTGGGTCCTTTTCCAGGCTGTGTAATAAACATAACTAAGACACATAAGCTGAATAAAACATAGATGTGAGCAAGCTGCTAATTAAGTTAATTTAGCTTAGAGGGAACCTTTTACATATGCTCATATTCAGCTCCATTTTTTTCATTCTTGGAAGTTATTTATAACAAGTCTTGGTTAAACGCCTCAGTTCAGCCACAGCCTGTTTTGGTTTCCTTTAAGACAAAGTTTCTTCTGATTGGTTTGAACAGCAGTTAGGAGGAGCTGTTGTGCCTGCAGTCAAAGCTTTTTACTTTATATGGGCTCTTTTTTTGCCGTTCTACTTGTCAGAGCTTTGCCATGTTGTCATGTGTTGAGACCTTTGCAGGGAAAAAAAACCCATCATAGACATTCACAGGTCATTGTAATTTCACTTCTGCTGGATTGTTTATATTAATTTTGCCTCACACATTCAGTCTCATAGATCCCTTTCTAATGGCTGGTGAACAAATAAACTATACTGACTAATAGAAAGAGAAAAGACTAATGTTAAAATGTGTTTTTAGGAGGTACAATGATTAATTGGAGGGGAGCACAAAGAGTTTATAGAAGAGAAAGGGTAATAGCCAGATTTTCTAGGCACATGTTTAGTATTGTGAATTTTCATACTCTGGTCTTTTTCTAAACCTTCTCAACGCCAAGCAGTTTTGTTGAATAAATCAAACTAAACTGCAAATGTAAACTAAACATGTTAATAACAAATGTCATCTAAGTCAGTTCCTCACAGGATATAAACTCTAGTCCACTTGATTAATGTTTGACCTGCTAATACAGCACATCCTTGTCTTGTTGGAGCACATGTGACTCTGTAAAGCCATGAAAGGAAACTTCTATCACACTGTACAGGCACAAAGACAGGAGGACACGAAGTGAAAGTTTAAAAAACGAGAGCCGAGGCAAGTATTTCAAAACATGAAACAAAGACAACATAACTTTAAGGAACAAAGTGAGGCATCGCACACTTTATTATTATTCATACAACACCTATGCAAAGAGTATTTAATGATACTAAAAGAGCATCCATTCTATGTAAATTAATGTTTTTTGATTAAGATCTGATAGTGCTGACAACAGCACTCAGACAGATAATCAGTTACAGTTAGTGTGAAAAATCAATTGAAAAGAACTAACAATTTATTACAGAAAAACATTGAAAAATCAATAAAAATGCTTTCTTACAGTCCTTTATTAAATGTTTGTACTCATATTTGTATAGTAAATATAAAGCTGCAGTCAGCACACAATGACATGTTTATAAATCAGGTGGTTTCAATAAATATGTATCAGCATCTTAAAAGTTAATTAATAATCTATTCAGGCCAACATGATAAAAACCCTCCACCAAAACACTGAAAAATATTCGTGTACTTGATGTAACAAGATGTACGTGATATAAAGCATGTATGTATTATTATGTGTGCCTATGCCAAGAGGCACACATATTACTATTCCTCGGATTTATTATTATGTGTGCCTATGGAAAGAGGCACACATATTACTATTCGTCGGATTTATTATTATTATTATTCTCCAGTTTCCGCCTGAAATTTTGCAGCGAATCTCGCCTCGCAGTTTTGAGACAAGCTTCATATATGTTACCTCATTTTGTGCGGCCGGATCTGGAATGGTGTGCTATGACTTTTGGTGTTTATGAATTTTATAGTTTTTTAAATATTAATATTTTAGTGAAAATTTTCCCGCGCTCCTCTGCCAAACAGTTTTGACATTAGGGTTACATATGTTAGATCATTTTGTGCGGCTGGAGCTGGACTATTATGTTATGACTTTTGGTGTTTATAACTTTTATAGTTTTTAAAATATTAATATTTTAGTGCAAATTTAGGCCAATTCATCTTTTGGCGCCAAATAAACAGACTTCATTTGTGGTGTCTTGGCTCTCTCTAGTGGTATACCGGGAGTAGTACAGCCGAAAAGATTTATCCTTGTGTTGAAAACTCCATATCCCACAATTCATAGCACGCCTCTACAGAGTGAACAATGGCGGCCACCACTTCGTTTTATATGTCTTTTATTCGTGTTTCTAGGTCACAAAATAAGCTTTTAAGATATTTTCAGGCGAGAATGTAGGTGTGTAAACTTCAAATATCTGCTTGTTTTATCAAGACATCCCATATTTAGCGACAGTGCTCTGACTACGTCGGTCCTGTCTGACAGCTAGCCGGCTACCTAGCTAGCTGCCGCACTTGGCTGCAAATGGATAGCGAGGGACTCTCTCTGTCGTTTCACCTCCCGGTCTCTCGCAAATGCTCGCATAGAATCGGAGTTACAGCTGGATGTGGAAAAAAATAACTGAGTTGTTTGGTGGTGCTATAACGCGGAGCTACAACAGTGGGCAGCTATCCACCGGTGTATGACAGAAAGGATATGCCGCGAATGAGACATACGAGGCAGGCGACCGGTGTTTGCTAACGCGGAGGTCAATCGTGGATCAGGGAAAGCGAAGGCAGGGGCGTGAGGTGAACTGAATTTCAGGTAAGAAGTTATGACCTGCACTGTATTTGGGTCAGATATAAACCGAGTTTAGGTGTAGTTTATTTAGCAACAGTTCTCTTACGTGTTGCTGATAGCCGGCTGGCTAGCTAGCTAGCGCCGCTAGCTTAGCTAGCTAAGCGCGCTAGCGACCCTTCGTGAAAAACCACCCAGGCTTGGCTGATAGTGAGGTGGCTAAAATTTGTTTAATCGCCCGATCGCTCGGCAAGGGTCTGTGTCTTAGCTGGACTTATTTTTCGTTTATATGGGCCGATGATGCTGGTCGATGTGGAAAAAATAACTGAGTTGTTTGGTGGTGGAGCTACAACAGAGGGCAGCTATCCACGGTGTGTGACAGAAAGGACATGCCGCCAACGAGACATACGAGGCCGGCAGGCGATTGCTAACGCGGTGGTCAATCATGGATCAGGAAAGCGAAGGCAGGAGCGTGAGGTGAACTGAATTTCAGGTAAGAAGTTATGAACTGCACTCTATTTCGGTCAGATATAAACCGAGTTTAGGTGTAGTTTATTTTCGTTGTGCTGACTTTTTCAGTCACTTACAATAACTCGTACTGCGTTCTAGCTAGCACGACGGAGTTTCTATACAGCTGTGTGTGCGCATGTTGAACTTTATGACAGCCTCCCTGTCATTCTCTCGCCTGTTGAAACTTCAGTCATGAAACTGATCAATGATCGGCGTTTTCTCTTGTTTGTTTATCGCGCAAAACAACAGCAGCACGTTTAAGCTTGATCAGCTGTTGTTAGAATTCATTTGCTTTTAATTTCTGGTATCAGCTGATGTTTGCTGGAGCTACAGCTGTAAAACGGGAGATGTCCTTACTGAATCATCAGAGCTGAACTGGTGATGGAGAAACAGGTTTACTCTTTAGGTGACATGAATAAGTTGAAGGAAGTTATGAACTATTTTGACAGACAAATACAGGGAGTGCAGAATTATTAGGCAAGTTGTATTTTTGAGGAATAATTTTATTATTGAACAACAACCATGTTCTAAATGAACCCAAAAACTCATTAATATCAAAGCTGAAAGTTTTGGAAGTAGTTTTAGTTTTAGCTATTTTAGGGGGATATCTGTGTGTGCAGGTGACTATTACTGTGCATAATTATTAGGCAACTTAACAAAAACAAATATATACCCATTTCAATTATTTATTTTACCAGTGAAACCAATATAACATCTCCACATTCACAAATATACATTTCTGACATTCAAAAACAAAACCAAAGCAAATCAGCGACCAATATAGCCACCTTTCTTTGCAAGGACACTCAAAAGCCTGCCATCCATGGATTCTGTCAGTGTTTTGATCTGTTCACCATCAACATTGCGTGCAGCAGCAACCACAGCCTCCCAGACACTGTTCAGAGAGGTGTATTGTTTTCCCTCCTTGTAAATCTCACATTTGATGATGGACCACAGGTTCTCAATGGGTTCAGATCAGGTGAACAAGGAGGCCATGTCATTAGTTTTTCTTCTTTTATACCCTTTCTTGCCAGCCACGCTGTGGAGTACTTGGACGCGTGTGATGGAGCATTGTCCTGCATGAAAATCATGTTTTTCTTGAAGGATGCAGACTTCTTCCTGTACCACTGCTTGAAGAAGGTGTCTTCCAGAAACTGGCAGTAGCACTGTGAGTTGAGCTTGACTCCATCCTCAACCCGAAAAGGCCCCACAAGCTCATCTTTGATGATACCAGCCCAAACCAGTACTCCACCTCCACCTTGCTGGCGTCTGAGTGGGACTGGAGCTCTCTGCCCTTTACCAATCCAGCCACGGGCCCATCCATCTGGCCCATCAAGACTCACTCTCATTTCATCAGTCCATAAAACCTTAGAAAAATCAGTCTTGACATATTTCTTGGCCCAGTCTTGACGTTTCAGCTTGTGTGTCTTGTTCAGTGGTGGTCGTCTTTCAGCCTTTCTTACCTTGGCCATGTCTCTGAGTATTGCACACCTTGTGCTTTTGGGCACTCCAGTGATGTTGCAGCTCTGAAATATGGCCAAACTGGTGGCAAGTGGCATCTTGGCAGCTGCACGCTTGACTTTTCTCAGTTCATGGGCAGTTATTTTGCGCCTTGGTTTTCCACACGCTTCTTGCGACCCTGTTGACTATTTTGAATGAAAACGCTTGATTGTTCGATGATCACGCTTCAGAAGCTTTGCAATTTTAAGACTGCTGCATCCCTCTGCAAGATATCTCACTATTTTTGACTTTTCTGAGCCTGTCAAGTCCTTCTTTTGACCCATTTGGCCAAAGGAAAGGAAGTTGCCTAATAATTATGCACACCTGATATAGGGTGTTGATGTCATTAGACCACACCCCTTCTCATTACAGAGATGCACATCACCTAATATGCTTAATTGGTAGTAGGCTTTCGAGCCTATACAGCTTGGAGTAAGACAACATGCATGAAGAGGATGATGTGGACAAAATACTCATTTGCCTAATAATTCTGCACTCCCTGTAAACACCAAGCTCCTTTTTTGTGTAGCTGACAGCTGGTAACTGTGCAGGGGCGGATCTAGCAAAGCTTTTGCCAGGGGCCAGGTAGGGCATTAACAGGGAAAGGTGGACACAAAGATATACTTTTCTTTCTTACTCTCATATAAAATATTTAGCTTTTATTAAATAGTTATCTGAATCTTACAACCAAAGTTTGTATAATAATACACAAGATTGGCTGTAGACCATTGTTCATCATTCAGAACACTGTGTAAAAATAACAAAAACAAAAAGTGAATGCGAAAGTGCATACATATTTATTTTATGTGTTTGATGTGTGTGTCGGGCATGGTCTGCAGTGCCGCTGCAGGGGAGGTGGACCCACGGGTGTAAAGTCTGTGCTCTCTTGGCTGTTTTTGGGTGTGTGTTGGGCTATGAGTTGAAAAGCTACGGCTGCCTGTGTGGGTACACCAACCATGTGTGAAAAGTGGTCCATAACGTAATGCTTCAAAGCATGTTCATGCAAACATTGTCGGGGTCTGCCGTGATACAATGGGACTTCTGCTCATGAACCTCTGTGCACAGCGTCTGCAAATCGGGCTGTACTGAAGTCACCTCATCTTTACCCAAAACTGTAAGCTGTCATCTGTGAGGCGCGAGCGGTGTTTGTTTGTTTTATCATAATTCATGGTGGAGAATGGCTGCTCTGCTGAGTTTTGCTCTCTGTAGCCGTATGAATGGCAAACTACACTGATTACCAGCGGCATAGGCACACATAAAATTTCTTCTGAAATTTTCGCTTTCTAGTTCTTATTATTATTATTATTTTCCTTTTTCCGCCTGAAATTTTGCAGTGTATCTCGACCCGCAGTTTTGAGACAAGCTTCATATATGTTACCTCATTTTGTGCGGCTGGATCTGGAATGGTGTGCTATGACTTTTGGTGTTTATGAATTTTATAGTTTTTAAATATTAATATTTTAGTGAAAATTTTCCCGCGCTCCTCTGCCAAACAGCTTTGACAATAGGGTTACATATGTTACATCATTTTGTGCGGCTGAAGCTGGACTAGTATGGTCTGACTTTTGGTGTTTATAACTTTTATAGTTTTTGAAATATTTAGATTTTAGTGCAAATTTGGGCCAATTCATCTTTTGGCGCCAAATAAACAGACTTCATTTGTGGTGTGTTGGCTCTCTCTAGTGGTATGCCGGGAGTGGTACAGCCTGTCTACCCTTATTTGGATTACCGTAATGATGACAATTTCAACGGTGCGCACAGCGTCGCTGCTTTCAGGAGCCATTGGAATTTTTAAGGTTGCGCAAATCATTCAAAAGTTACGGTAATGCTTGGTGGAAAACTCAATATCCCACAATTCATAGCACGCCTCTACAGAGTGAACAATGGCGGCCACCACTTCGTTTTATATGTCTTTTATTCGTGTTTCTAGGTCACAAAATAAGCTTTTAAGATATTTTCAGGCGAGAATGTAGGTGTGTAAACTTCAAATATCTGCTTGTTTTATCAAGACATCCCATATTTAGCGACAGTGCTCTGACGACGTCGGTCCTGCCTGACAGCTAGCCGGCTACCTAGCTAGCTGCCGCGACTTGGCTGCAAATGGATAGCGAGGGACTCTCTCTCTCTCGCTAGCTAGCACGACGGGAGTTTATATACAGCTGTGTGTGCGCTAAGTTACTGACGTTGGACTTTATTTTATTCATAATGGTTAGTTCGTAGAGTTGCCGTACAAACGGAATCGTGCCACATTCACAGAAAATATTACGATTTATTCTGTCGTTACGAAGCCTCCCCTGTCATTCTCTGCCTGTTGCAACTTCAATCATGAAACTGATCAATGATCGGCTTTTCGCTCTTGTTTGTTTATCGCCTAAACAACAGCTGCGTTTAAGCTTGATCAGCTGTTGTTAGAATTCATTTGCTTCTAATTTCTAGTATCAGCTGATGTCGATGT
This sequence comes from Oreochromis aureus, assembly GCF_013358895.1. Taxonomy (NCBI): domain Eukaryota; kingdom Metazoa; phylum Chordata; class Actinopteri; order Cichliformes; family Cichlidae; genus Oreochromis; species Oreochromis aureus. The sequence continues at coordinate 20,745,603 of NC_052946.1, read as the reverse complement.
GGAAAAAATAACTGAGTTGTTTGGTGGTGGAGCTACAACAGAGGGCAGCTATCCACCGGTGTGTGACAGAAAGGACATGCCGCATGAACGAGACATAAAAGGCGGTGAGGCTACCGCCGATCGACCGGTGTTTGCTAACGCGGAGGTCAATCGTGGATCAGGGAAAGCGAAGGCAGGGCGTGAGGTGAACTGAATTTCAGGTAAGAAGTTATGACCTGCACTCTATTTGGGTCAGATATAAACCGAGTTTAGGTGTAGTTTATTTAGCAGCAGTTCTCTTATGTGTTGCTGATAGTCGGCTAGCTAGCTAGCGCCGCTAGCATAGTTAGCTAGCGCCGCTAGCAACCCTTGGTGAAAAAGCACCCAGGCTTGGCTTATATTGAGGCGGGTGAAACTCGTGTCAGCACCCGGTCGCTCTCTATTTGGGTCAGATATAAACCGAGTTTAGGTGTAGTTTATTTAGCAGCAGTTCTCTTATGTGTTGCTGATAGCCGGCTAGCTAGCTAGCGCCGCTAGCATAGTTAGCTCGCGCGCCGCTAGCAACCCTTCGTGAAAAAGCACCCAGGCTTGGCTTATATTGAGGCGGGTGAAACTCGTGTCAGCACCGGTCGCTCTCTATTTGGGTCAGATATAAACCGAGTTTAGGTGTAATTTATTTTCGTTGACCTTTACAATCGTAATGCCACGGGAGTTTATATACAGCTGTGTGCGCACTAAGTTACTGACGTTGGACTTTATTTTATTCATTAGGGTTAGTTCATAGAGTTGCCGTGCTGTACAAACGGAATCGTCCCACATTCAGAGAAAACATTATGATTTATTCTGTCGTTACGAAGCCTCCCTGTCATTCTCTCGCGTGTTGAAACGTCAATCATGAAACTGATCAATGATCGGCTGTTCGCTCTTATTTATCGCGCTAAACAACAGCAGCACGTTTAAGCTTGATCAGCTGTTGTTAGAATTCTTTTGATTTTAATTTCTAGTATCAGCTGATGTTTGCTGGAGCATGAAGATGAAATCAGGAGATGTCCTTACTGAATCATCAGAGCTGAACTGGTGATGGAGAAACAGGTTTACACTTTAGGTGACATGAATGAGTTGAAGGAAGTTATGAGTTGTTTCTGAGAGACAAAGACCAAGCTCCTTTTTGTGTAGCTGACAGCTGGTAACTGTGCAGGGGCGGATCTAGCAAAGCTTTTAGGGGGGCATTAACAGAGAAAGGTGGACACAAAGATATACTTTTCTTTCTTACTCTCATATAAAATATTTAGCTTTTATTAAATAGTTATCTGAATCTCACAACCAAAGTTTGTATAATAATACACAGGATTGGCTGTAGACCAGGGGTGGGCAATTTCAGGCCCGAGGGCGGTGTCCCTGCAGGTTTTAGATGTGTCCTTGAACCAACACAGCTGATTTAAATGGCTAAATTAGCTCCTCAACATGTCCTGTTCTCCAAAGGCCTGATAACGAACTAATCATGTGATTCAGGTGTGTTGACCCAAGGTGAGATCTAAAACCTGCAGGACACCGCCCTCGGGCCTGGAATTGCCCACCCCTGCTGTAGACCATTGTTCATAATTCAGAACACTGTGTAAAAATAACAAAAACAAAAAGTGAATGCATGTGTGAAAAGTGGTCTATAATGTAATGCTTCAAAGTGTGTTCATGCAAACATTGTCGGGTCTGCCGTGGTACAATGGGACTTCTGCTCATGAACCTGTGTGCACAGCGTCTGCAAATCGGCGCTGTACAAAGTAACTTCATCTTTACACAAAACTGTAAGCTGTCATCTGTGAAGCGTGAGCGGTGTTTGTTTTTACCATAGTTCATGGTGGAGAATGGCTGCTCTTCTGAGTTTTGCTCTCTGTAGCCGTATGAATGGCAAACTACAGTGATTAGCAGCGGCATAGGCACACATAAAATTTCTTCTGAAATTTTCGCTTTCTAGTTCCTCTTGTCATTCTAGTGAATGCGAGCCTCTAAGAAACACAATAGCAAAGCCACACAAATGATCAACAAACACTTTAACTGTTTTGTACCCATACTGTGGTTGACTAAATATATTCTAGTTATATGTGTGAAGGTTTTGAAAAGTGTATCATTGCAGGTTCACAGTATGTGAAGTGTGTCTTACTGTGGCCAGTTAGTGTGACACTTTGAAAACTGTGGTTTTCCTGAAAGCAAGTTCTAAAGTTAACATTTCATATAAGGGAGAGTCAGAGCAGTCAGACAGACTGTTGTAGTCTGTTCTGCACATTCACATTGTTCTTTTAATCATGGCTGATCTCCTGCTGCTAGTCGTTCTCATGTGTAAGTTAAACTTCTTATCAGGTTCATTCAATGTTCACGTCAGCTATTCCTTAACATAGACTCACTTATAATGGCTGTTACATGTTGCTGTTAGCATGTTTCTCTTGTTTACATCAGAATGTTAATACTAGTTTACATTTACATTTATTGTTGAATCTATTTTGTTGTTTTGTTCTTTTCTTCTTTAGATTCTTTTCATGAAATCGAAGCTCAAGGTCAGTCATATTTTCATGTTTTTATCACTGTATGGGATGTTTTTATTTTTATTTTTGGAGCTTCTCTACAGTAACTCAGCTTTGCTCATCATGAATATTTTTGTGCATATGTTAACTATTTAAAATTACATCTGTGTATATGTAATTTCAGCCAGGGTTCCACCTAAACTGACTGTGAATCCACCTGTGATCACAGTGGCAGACTCAGTCACACTGAACTGTACCACATCTGCTGCTGTGCCTCAGTGTGATTTCTACATTGCAAGCCAAAAACTGTCCAAAGGTTCCTCCTGTGTGCAGACACTGACAGGGAGTGAGCTGCTGAAGAATGCGCATAAGAGTTTACCTGCTGAGGTTGAAGTGAGATGTTTTTACACTGTACAGGTTTATACAGTTAGTCATACATCTCCTGACAGCCAGCCATCCACAATCACCATAAACAGTGAGTGACTAAAGTACCATCAACAGTTTATAATATGTTTCACTGATGCTTATGGAGTTCATCTCACAGCGTATGCTGCCATTATAAGTATTTATTGTAAAATAAATAATATACATATAAATGTATTCAAATAATATAACATATACTTTAATTTTTCAGATCTTCATCCACCTAAATTGACTGTGAGCCTGCTGATGATCACAGTGGCAGACTCAGTCACACTGAACTGTACCACATCTGCTGCTGGGCCTCAGTGTGATTTCTACATTGCAAGCCAAAAACTGTCCAAAGGTTCCTCCTGTGTGCAGACACTGACAGGGAGTGAGCTGCTGAAGATCACACATAAGAGTTTACCTGCTGAGGTTGAAGTGAGATGTTCTTACACTGTACAGGTTTATAGTGATAAACATACATCTCCTGACAGCGAGCCATCCACCATCACCATAAACAGTGAGTGACTAAAGTACCATCAACAGTTTATAATATGTTTCACTGATGCTTATGGAGTTCATCTCACAGCGTATGCTGCCATTATAAGTATTTATTGTAAAATAAATAATATACATATAAATGTATTCAAATAATCTAACATATACTTTAATTTTTCAGATCTTCATCCACCTAAACTGACTGTGAATCCACCTCTGATCACAGTGGCAGACTCAGTCACACTGAACTGTACCACATCTGCTGCTGTGCCTCAGTGTGATTTCTACATTGTAAGCCAAAAACTGTCCAAAGGTTCCTCCTGTGTGCAGACACTGACAGGGAGTGAGCTGCTGAAGATCACACATAAGAGTTTACCTGCTGAGGTTGAAGTGAGATGTTCTTACACTGTACAGGTTTATAGTGATAAACATACATCTCCTGACAGCCAGCCATCCACCATCATCATAAACAGTGAGTGACTAAAGTACCATGAACAATTTGTAATATGTTTCACTGATGCTTATGGAGTTGATTAATATCTCAGTTCTTATGCTGCCATTATAAATATTTAATTTAAAATAAATAATATACATATTAATGTATTCAAATAATCTAACATATACTTTAATTTTTCAGATCTTCATCCACCTAAACTGACTGTGAATCCACCTGTGATCACAGTGGCAGACTCAGTCACACTGAACTGTACCACATCTGCTGCTGGGCCTCAGTGTGATTTCTACATTGCAAGCCAAAAACTGTCCGAAGGTTCCTCCTGTGTGCAGACACTGACAGGGAGTGAGCTGCTGAAGAATGCACAGAAATGTTTACCTGCTGAGGTTGAAGTGAGATGTTCTTACACTGTACAGGTTTATAGTGATAAACATACATCTCCTGACAGCCAGCCATCCATCATCACCATAAACAGTGAGTGACTAAAGTATCATGAACAGTTTATATGTTTCACTGATGCTTATGGAGTTCGTCTCATGGCTTATGCTATATTATTTATTTAATGTTAATTAAATAAAATACATATAAATGTATTTAAATAATCTGACATATACTTTAATTTTTCAGATCTTCGTCCACCTGAACTGACCGTGAATCCACCTCTGATCACAGAGACAGACTCAGTCACACTGAGCTGTCAGACACATGCTGCTGTGCCTCAGTGTGATTTCTACATTGCAAGCCAAAAACTGTCCAAAGGTTCCTCCTGTGTGCAGACACTGACAGCGACTGAGCTGCTGAAGATTGCACAGAAATGTTTACCTGCTGAGGTTGAAGTGAGATGTTCTTACACTGTACAGGTTTATAGTGATAAACATACATCTCCTGACAGCGAGCCATCCACCATCATCATAAACAGTGAGTGACTAAAGTATCATGAACAGTTTATATGTTTCACTGATGCTTATGGAGTTCATCTTACTGCTTATGCTATATTATTTATTTTAATATAGTTATAAATCTATTTAAATAATCAAACATATACTTTAATTTTTCAGATCTTCGTCCACCTAAACTGACAGTGAGCCCGCTGATGATCACAGAGACAGACTCAGTCACACTGAACTGTCAGACTCCATCATCTGTTTCTGTGACTCAGTGTTATTTGCTCTTTTCAGGAGATAAAACTGTCAAAATATCTCCTTTTCTGTGGACTCTGACAGGGTCTGAAATTTTGTCAATGACACGTCAACGTTCGCCTGTTACAGTTGAAATGACCTGTTATTACGTTTCTAAATATAAATCTCCAGTGAGTAACATGTCAACAATCATCATACAAAGTGAGTAAATTCTACTGAAGTGCACTAATAAGAGGATGTTTGGCTACAGTATCAATACGAAAAACATGTTTCTATCATTTTGGTTGTTGAGGCAGGTTACCGTATTTTCCACACTATAAGGTGCACTTAAAATCCTTTAATTTTCTCAAAAATTGACAGTGCACCTTAAATTCTGGTGCACCTTATGTATAAATTCTAGTTGTGCTTAATGACCTCGAACCGATTTTATGTTGTACGCGAAGCTCAAAAATCTGTCAAAAAAGGTTTTAGTACTACTTTGGTAAGCTACGAAGCCATATTGCTTGATGGGTTGTCGGAGCATTACAGCTACCGTAGTCAGGAGCCTTGCAGAGTAATCCGGGTCCAAAACTCCATCCACTTCAGGTCCCAAAGTCAAACGAACACTGCGGCATCACTGAGAGTTAAAAACTGTCTAAATTCTTTCATCTTTAATAAAACAATCAGTGTTGCTGCTTTACCAGGTGTAACAATTAAGTTTAACATCCAGGCATCCATGAAAACAAAATTTATTAAATTTTGCGGAGTTAGGTGTTAGCAGAATTTAGCTCACTAGCTTCCACCTAAACATGATATAGCATGTTCTGGCTGATTTCTGAAAAAATGTAAATGAAGACAGAAAACTAAACAGCAGTGACGTCTGTAGGGTTACTGAAGTTGGACTAGCTGGTATATAATGATGTGCTACGTGATTGCTAGTGACACAGCTATGTTAGCGTAGCATAAACACAGCGAAGCTAGAGGATGAACACTAACTGTTTTCCACTCGATAAACGTTAACGTGAGGATTCTCAATGGTTAGGGACAAATGTAATCGCATTGCAGGATGCTGTAAACGGACCAAACTTCAGTCAGGAGAACAACTGAGATAATCCATCCACAATACGAGGTTAGTTATTAATATACTGCAACAACATGGGTATAGAGCAGCTGCGACAGAATTCAACATTAATGAATCAATGGTACGGAAGTGGAGGAAGCAAGAAGAATGAGTTGAGTAAAGTTTGACTTATCTTACTTTTTTGTTTCGCTTAATGCACCTTATAATCCGGTGCGCCTTACGGTCCGAAAAAAAATTTCTGCATCAGATTTGATCATTTAAAAACTAAAACTCTGAGAGAGGTTTCTATTATTAGATTGAATGAAAGTAATTAAACATTTGTTTGTTTAACTTGAGAAACTTTTACATTTTTAGCTCATCGGCCTGAACTGACAGTGAATCCACAGATGATCACAGAGACAGACTCAGTCACAGTGAACTGTCAGACTCCATCATCTCTTTCTGTGACTCAGTGTTTTTTGCACTTTATGAGAAGACAAAAATCTACGTCCATCTCCTGTCAGCAGACACTGACAGGAACTGAGCTCCTCTTTATGGCACAGCAGAGTTCACCTGCTGAGGTGAAAGTGACATGTTTTTACATGTCACCATATAAAGGAGGACAATACCAGTCTCCTCACAGCAACATATCCTCCATCAGTATACAAAGTAAGTGATTATACTGTGCTGGTCTATATTATACCTCATTACAGTATGTGCATTTATTTCTACAAACCAAAAAGGGAAGCCTAAGCCTGATTGTTTATAAGCCTATGTTTAGCTTTAAATGTAACAGCAGTGTAGGTTGCAGAGATTCTGGTGCTTTGTTGTATTTTTGTTTTTGATTTTTCACAGTAACTGTCTTCCTTCTTTTCTCTTAACAAAATGGGAAGTGAGACTTACACTTGTGTTTGATCTGTGTTTTTTCTAGTACCTTTTGCTCGTAAAATTCTACCTGTATTTGCAACTAGTTTTGGTGTAATCGTGGGCGTCATCTCACTGACAGTGGCTTTTGTCTGTGTGAAAAGAAGAAATGGTAAGGACAGTAACAATTCCTTATGTCATGTATAGCCTTCTATACAGTCAAATATTTAAGTGCAGACCTTCATATATTTGAAGCTTAAAAAAGATGGCCTACATCCTGATTTTAAAACATATATCAATTATTTTGCTTAAATCAGAGCGGAATTCAAAAGAGAACTTTGTGATGTGGTTAACTGTCAATGTGTGTAAAGTAAAGTAAGTTTCAGCATAAAAGCTGGTTAAACTTTGTGTATTTGGTCAACTAAGTGATTGCTCAGAGATATAAAAAAAAACTTCTCCTGATCTGATGAACATGGCAGGAGTTCCCTTCTCTATCTTTAAAACTGTCAATACCAACACCTTAAAGGTTTCTTACATCATTGGCCGAAATGGTTACTAAGACAAAACTTGTATGTTGCAGTGATAAATGAGAGGGATATTTCCTGCTAATGGTAGTTTTAATTCTTCACAAAGCACAGATTGTAACTGACTTCAGATCAGCAAAAGCAGTGAAAGCAAGTCAGCGTTAGCTTGTCTAGCACAATGTTTATCTACAATGACAAAACAATTAATTGAAAACTGCAGGCCTCTCATCTTGACAAGCTCAAGTTATTGTTCACACAACTATAAGAATGCCCGTGCCCATATAGAGTTCAATGGCTCCATTATTAAGTGGCTGTATCCATCATTCTGCCCTAATAGAACATCACCTTCACAACCACTATGAATTAAATATTGACTCTTTATTCACTTCTGGTATTATGTTTCATAGGGTGTCTGCAAGTACTGTTGTTTTTTTTCATGAATGGTAGTTTTGTTATGCTGATTTTTGTTTTGCCTTTTGCTGTAGGAGACTTTTCAATCACAAGAAAAACTGACCAAGAAGGATCGGTACTTTTATTTATTTATTTATTTATTATTATAAAAAATGTCCTGTGTCTAATAATAATTGAGGTGAGTAATTGCAATTCATGCATGACTTCTCTTCTTCTCCATTTCTTCTTTTCCTATGAAACAAGTTACCTCGAAATGATAATGAAGCCTTCAATATGATCAGTTTAGTTCCTGTTGAGGACCCACCAACAGGTGAGCTGCTGATTTTTGTGCTCCCTGGTTTCCTTTTTCTTTATTTTGGTATGAGGTTTGCAACAGTTGTATAAATAATAAGATTATTTTGATGAGCACAGCATCAGAGAGGTATACTACAAACCAATTTCAGCAAGATGCACTTAAACAATACAATTTCCTCAGTGTGTTCAGCTCTGACTCTGTCTAAATGAGATATTCATTTTACTGATCAAATAGATATTCCCGGTGATAAACAGTCTACAAATGTATTGATCACTTTTCTTATCTGTGTTCTAGTCACTGCAATTACAACAGCGCCAAAAAAGACTTGCCATCAGATTAGGACCAAGCATAAAAAAGATTATACATTTCCTACATCACCATCAAAATGTGGATAATTGTGTTGACAATGTGACAGACTTCATTTAGTCTTGTTTTCTACATGCTGTACATGAGTTGCTGTGGTGATGTAGCGCTAAAAAGAAAGCCACTGTTGTGACACTGAAAACTCTGACTTTAGATTTAACTTACCTTGCTAACCCAATAATTTTGCTTCATAATACATGACTCAAACCTTTTTCCTTTTTCATATATATATAAACAGAGAGAGAGATTTTTAATGTATACAAATACAAAGTGATAGAAGAGTAACTTTATTTCTCAGAGTCCAGATCTATGTTACTCGCTGGGTCTGATCAACCGAACAGAGAAGAGTCTCAAACTGAGAATGTAAGGGAGGCATGTGCATCCACAATATTAAATATACATGTATGTTCTACAGAGAAGAAATAGATGCAAAAAACTTTTGCTCTATTTTATTTCTAGTCTTCTGTATGCCAAATGTACTCCACCATCCCTGAGGAGCCAGGTGAAAGATCTTTGAGGAAGGCGGATGTGGCATATAGCACTCTACAGCTACACTGAAACAAATTAAAAAGTACTGTATTGGCAAAGAACAGAAGATAAGACTAAATGGCCATTACACACTCAAGCAATATCCATAAGGCAGGAAGGTATTTTTCTTCCTTCTCTTTTTCTTTTTTTGTAGGAGTCTCACCTGGATAACATTTCTATTTCAACTTTCAAGCTGTATTAAACATAATAATTTCCAAAACATTAACAGAATTATTGAACCTGATTTAACATTTTGTAAGTGCTTACTTTCTGATGTCAGTCCAGATCTTTGTATTACCAATGCACTGAGTATTATTCAAGCAGCATTTGTGTTTTATACAAAATATGTTCTGTAGAACATTATGGAGGTTATTACGTGCTGTAATTATCACTGTGCCTCACAAGAGCAGTGCCAGCAAAAATGTTGGAGCTTCCTTTAAATTCAGATGTAGATGTGGGTGTTACATTCTGTAATATGTACTATATATGGTTAAAATACATCAAATGCAGTAAGAATGCACATGCTTCATATAAACATACGTATGTAACTTTCTTTTTGATTTTATGTACTGTACCGTATATCACAAATAAGTATGTAACCCAATGAGAATCAAATCCAGAAAGATACACAGCATGAGGTGGATCACACTCTTTTTTATTAGTAATAATCAAATTGTTACAAGATTCATTTACACAAGATGTCAGAAATCTTTACAAAAAAATTTAACCAATTTTTTTTTATGATTTATTGGGTTAATAACACTCAAATTCATTCCATTTCCAGAGTGTAATAATCAGCCACCTGTGTTGAAATCTGAAATGCCCATGATGTTAATTCAAAATGAGCAAACGCCTCCGATGCATGTCCTTCATGTTGTATAGTGTAAAGATTCATGTGCTCTCTGTGCTGAGGTGGGGTTTTTTTTTTTTTCTGTTCTCAAACTGTTCTCCTGTAGGAGCTCAGTTTGGGTGGAGTTCTTTTTTCTCCTCGTCTTCCTTCATGCATTGCATATTCATTGTTTCCATCCTACATCTCTCCGACCTGTCTTCCCAATGCGATGTATGTGAAATGTATGTACAACTGGAAGTGGTCCAATTTCACTGCATATCTACGTGACAAATAAAGGGCTATCTATCGATCTATTAATGTAAAAGCCATTTTATGTGTTTGAATAAGAAGGATCTTGACCATTTCCAGTCATTGCAGAATGTTGCTGCTAAGCTTTTAACCAACACACAAAAGGGAAAGCATATTACTCTTTAATCTTTTTACATTAGCTACCTGTACATTTTAGAATTTATTTAAAAGTTTTAGCCCTTACTTTAAGATCCCTGTGTGGTCAAGCCCCAGCCTATATTTTTGACCTTCTACAACCCTACACCTCTTCTCGCAGTCTGAAATCTTTCAGTCAAAGGCTTTTAATGGTCCCACAAAATCATTTTAGGACCAGAGCGGATGAATCAAGTAAAATACTAACAATTAGATTAAACAACTAGCAAGTCTGGTACCAACTAGTAACAACAGTGATGATTAGTCAGCTAGTCGATTAGTCATGCACATCCCTACATAAAATCATTCAAATCAGTGGAAAAATCTAGAAAAGTTACTAGTTCAATCAGTCTAATAAAATACTCTATGGATTTGAAAGCAGTTAATAATTACAATCATAGATGCATCTCAATAGTCAGAGAGGTGGAAGGATTTGAGAATTTTGCAAAGCAAAGGTTGCTAGCATTCATTCCTATACAACAGTAATTACGCCAAAATATGTGTTAAAGACAATTTATTTGTACTGAGCAAAATCAAACAAAGATCTAACTAAAGACTAAGAGAAGAATATGTGCATGTGCAAGAATTTCTTTACCATGTGCATCTATGTTTAAACCAAATAAAGGTTAGGTTAATGCAAGGTTAATAATAAAAATGTAGCATAAACTAAGTAATAAAAACCAAGAGGTGTAAAATTCAGGAACAAAACTGTTACAAAGAGCACCATTAAATGAATTAAACAACTTGTTGAGTTCTTCTGAAAGTCCGTATTCTTATCCATGTGTTTTGAAAAGCTTTGTTTTGCCCAGGTGGTTTACAAGTACATGGTTCAGTCATCGAATGGGAAGAGCTTCATGAATGCCAAGTGTTAAGAAGTGAGCAAAAATTGCCTTGGTGTAAAAAGGACATAAGTTCTAATAGTGACCATGAGAAAGCCACCTGGTCCACCACCAAGCTAGCGAATCCCTAAAGACACAGTGAGTGAATACTGCGAATACAATTAGTGAGTGAATCAACAGAGAGTGTGCTTTGGAAAAACTTTCCCACCAGCCAAGTCATTTCCCAGAATAAATGAAACCCCTTTAATAGGTTACTGGGAACTCACGGCAACTTTAACATGCCCCGTTCTTACAGGCAAATGCAAATGCTGTCACGGACCCTGCTCTGGAGGACTCGGGGGTCCGTGAGCAGGATGGATTATTATTATTATTATTATTATTATTATTATTATTATTATTGGTATTGTTGTTGTTATTTGGGGATGTGTGTTTTTCTGCACTATGCTGTGTTGTTCGGTGTTCCACTCATTATTTGTAGAGGCAGGGTGTGGGTGTATACATGTGTGGCTGGAGGATGGAGAACAGCCACATGCAGGCCTGATGGGTGTGGCCCTGCAGGCGGACTGGCCACACCTGAAGTTCCTGCCACACACCTGTTGGTGATCAGGGCTCGTCGGGGGAGCTACTTAGGAGAGTGTTGGAGCTCCCACCGGCGTGGGATCATTGCATTGTCATCCCAAGTTAGTGTGTGTGAGTTTAAGTCAGTTCGTGTGTGCCGCGGGGGTCAGTGTTGACGGCTGTTCCTGTGGTTTTCCTGCAGGAGGAAAAGTGGACCGGAAAGGCAGCACGCACGGGGTGTGCGGAAACACGACAGCGGGGAGCACGAGCACAGACGTCGGAGGGGAGCACCCACACGGGAGTCAAGGGAGTGACGGGGAGTTATTGTGTTTACAGCCTTCACTGTAAATAAAGTGCACTGTTTGCATCGCAGAGTCTGCGTTTTGGGTCCTCCTTTCCCCACATCCCCACGGTCTGCCTGGCGGACCGTGACAAATGCACCTTATGTAGCGGCGCCTGAAGAACGCTCATCTTAATTCCCCATACCAACACATCCGAATCACAAGCAGTTTTATCTGACAACGGCAGTACACTGTCCAACATAAATGACTGATGCGCATCTGTGTCCCGAAGAATAGTAACAGACCTAATAAGACCTACGCCCGCTGGACGTTTAGAGCCTTTGCGCTGCTCTCCGGAGGGACAAACAGCGATCAGATGTCCGGGTTCACGACAATAGAAACAGTCACAATTCCCACTGTCCTCCTGTCTTTTTTTACGACCCAGTTATGGTGATTTTATTTTCTCTCCTGTCCCACCCTGATATTATGTGTGATAGCAGCTGAAAATATGGTTTTGTGAGTGAGAGTAAACCCGTCAGCTATCACTGCCACTTTGGCGAGTGAGGTCACCTTCTGTTCATTGAGATAAATAACAACTAGGTCCGGCAAACATTTCTTAAATTCCTCTGACAGGATAAGATCCCTCAGCCCTTCAAGGTCTTCATTTTATTGGGATGCAACCAATGTTCAAACAAATGACTCTTTTCATGGGTAAACGCCACAAATTTCTAATTGGCAGTTTTTTTTCACACTTCCTAAATCTCTGACGCTTCCGGGACAAGCTCATATGCCTGCAACACAGTCTTCTTGACTATGTCATAGTCAAGGCTATCCTCAGTTGATAAACTGGTGCATACGTCCTGGGCTTTGCCGACCAGCTTAACGCAGCCACTCAAAACCCATTGAAATAACGGTGGATATGCTAGAACAACTCAAGACAGGTGTGGAGACAGAGGAGGGCTTTCGGTCCAACTCCAAAGCTCTAACACAGAGGTGCATAGCTTGCACCTCAAGCTCTTTAGCGTCGGTCTCCATCTCCCTCATATGGAGGGTCAAACTCCAGGCTGCTCTACAGCTGCCTTTGGGGAAGGAAGGATGCCTTTATCAACCAACTCTGCGCACAAAGCGTTTTTCACCTCCGCTTTAAGGGCATTTTATAGGACACGGGAACATCATTAAGATTGGCTATAATAAAAAAATCTGCCTTCCTGCACTTCCCTGTTTTATCACAGGAAGGCAAAGTAACAAAATCATCCAAAGGAAACTCCAAACTCCCTTACCACTACTGGACCTCTCGCAGCCCATGCGAGAATCATACACCGTGTGTAATTTCCCCCCGTTCTGTTCTTAATGGCTTAATGAAACAGAAACCATGAGCTGGTTTTATTTAAGCATGAACTGGTAATTTATTTAAAAAGCAATTCAGTTGTGATAATTGATCTAAATATGCTAATGAATGCTTTTACTTTAACAAGTTCGATTATTTCTTTTCAAAATATTTAAGCATTTCTGTTACCATTAAGCAACATCTTTACAGATTTTTTTTCTGACAAGTACAATATAGGACTACATTATAATACCATTCTGGTTAAATGTGTTTAAACTGCATTCCTCACTACCCCAGTTCGCGTTAAACATTTTATCTAATTTTATCCTTACATTTATAATAAAAAGTGTTGTCATTATGTAAGTTAGTTGACTTTTGTGGTCTTCTAATCCTTTTGGAGATGCTAAGCTTCATTCTACGGTCCCCAGAGTTCCACATCTGTTTTTTTTTTTTTTTGGTTTTTTTGAAGAAACTAAATAAAATTTTAACGGCAGAGTTGTACCAGTATAAAACCATCTTTTGGTGTCAGAAAGCTACAGCTGGGGTTTATCTGAAAGTGTTTCTGATTAAATCCTACTAAAACTTTGCAGGGTTGTAGAGTGGGGTCATGTTAACATTCTCTTAACATTTGGCTTACATTCAAGGTCAGCTTAATGATTTATTGGTCAAAAATTGACAGAAAGCGCTATAACTATGATTCTTATGTGTGTGGTGTGTATAGTCAACATATAAAAAGTATTGTATAAAAATTCAGTGTCAGATTTGAACTCTGACCTCGCTGTTGTGTGCTGTAATGACTATACCATATTGCACCACTAGAGGGTGGTGTCGTGAAATAAGAGTAAAGTGCAGTCGGGAAAATGTAGAGTTAGAATATAGTTAGATGGCTAACTGATAACTCGATGTGTCTCCCTGTTACCTTTACAATGTAAAGTCATGTGCTGAATTCATTAAAGAGCACTGTTCCTTAATGAGGACTGGTTATTACCGGCCGCTTATAAATAAATATACGAATCCAGAGATCTGAACTAATCTTGTTAATGGTTTGTTCGGGATCATTGAAAATAATAATTAAGTTTTGGCAAGACCACCGTTTTTGTTGAAGTGACCCTTCCCATCAGTGATATGTTTAGAGATTTCCATCTAGCCAGATTGCCTTCTACTTTCTTTAAAGTGGGATGTGGTTTATTTTAGTTAAATCTGCCAGCTCATACCTAAATGTTTAATATTTCCAGATTGCAGTGGGGTAGAAGAAGAATTATGGAAGGAGCAATTAATTGGAAGAACTGTAGATTTTGACCACTTAATTAAATAATCTGATACTCTTGAAAAAGAGTTCATCAATGCAATTACCCCGGAGAGATTGGTTTATGAGTTTGGGAGAAAAAGCAACACGTCGTTCACATAAAGACTGATCTTATGTTCTACATTCGTGCATTTTATGCCCTTAATTACTGTAGCCTGTCTAATTGCTGCTGCTAGTGGTTTGATAGAAATTGCAAACACTGAAGGGGAGAGTGGGCATCCCTGCCTGGTGCGTCGCTGGAGACAGAATATGGAGGATGTTTGGTCCTTTGTCCTCACACAAGATGTTGGGGAATTATTAATATTTTAACCAGTTCATGAAAGAGTTTCCAAAACCAAATGTGTGTAAAGTTGCAAATAAAAATTTTCAGTTAACTCTGTCAAATGCTTTTTCTTCATCTAGAGACAATATTGTGGTTTCAATGTTTTTATTGTATGAGTAGTCTATTAAATTAAGTAATCTATGTGTATCTGCTGATGAGTGCCTTTTATGAAACCGGTTTGGTCAGCATGAATTAGAAGGAGGGTTGTCTTCTCTAATCTCTTTGAGAGAGCTTTGCAGATTATTTTGAGGTCTACATTAATAAGGGATATTGGACCATAGCTTGAGGGGAAATACAGGGTGTTTGTCTGGTTTTAGCAGGAGACTAATGTTGGCAGAATTCATATTTGGTGGTAGTCTGCCATTTTCCTTGATTTCCTGCAATATTCTGTGGAATACTGGTGCCAGAATTGTCCAAAATTCTTTATAGAATTCTGCTGGAAATCCATCTGGACCTGGAGCCTTATTATTGGGCATACTTATCAGGGCTTCCTGGAGTTCATCTGGTGTCAGTGGCAAATCCAGTATTATTGCTTGACTTTCTACTAAGGGAAGGGTTACATTGTCAAGAAACTGATCAATTTCATTTTTAGATGGGTTTATTTATGGTGAATATAAAGTTTCATAGAAATCTCAAACAATGTTGTTTATTCTTTCAGGTTCATATATTTTGTTCCCAGATAAATCTTCAACAGCACATATACTTGTTTTTTCTTTCTTTCTTTTTAACTGGTTAGCTAAGAATCAACCAGATTTGTTTCCGTGTACAAATTTTTGTAAGCAAAGTCTTTCTACTAAGAAGATAAATCAATAATTTAATTTAATTCTAGTTTTGTTGTTGATATTTTGTTCAGTATTTCCTGATTTTGGTGGGACACCAAGGCTTCTTCAAAGGATTTTATTTTTTTTTCTAGTTCCTGAATATTTTTGTTTTCTTCTTTCTTTTTATTTGATGAGAAAGAAATTTTACCTTCCAGTTTTCCCTGCTTCCCAGAGAACAGATGCTGATGCTCCAGGAGTGTCATTATAGTCTAAATATAAAGTCTATTCTTTTGTAAAATGTTTATTAACTTCTTCATTTTTGAGCAGTGATGTATTAAATCTCCAGTTTTTACTTGGTGGAATGTTCTTCTCTTGTATTGGTGTTAAAGTTACAGGAGCATGATCGCTGAAAGCTGTAGAGTGTATCTCAGTGTCTGAAATGTCACTCAGCAATGAGCTACTGACTAGGAGATAATCCAGATGAGAGTAGGAGTGATGGACATGTGAGAAAAAAGTATATTCCTTACAGTTAGGGTGAAGGGAACGCCATGCGTCGCAAAGCCCAAAGTCACTCATATACTGTTTAATTATATTTGTGGACAGCCAATTGCGCTGACTTCCTGCTATGTTGAGCCTATCCAATTCTTTATTTAGTCCAGGGTTGAGGTCGCCCCCAAGAACAAGAGAAGAATATATATTTGACCCGAGCCCTGCGACAGGCTGGCGACCTGTCCAGGGTGTCCCAATCTCTCGCCCCAAAACAGCTGGGATAGGCTTAATCTTCCAACTGTATCTTTCTGTTCTGACTTTACAGTCTTTGTTTGTTTATTGAGCCGTACTTTGGGAATCATACGGTTGTGATACTGGGAAGAAAAGGGTGTGAGACTAAGCCATTAAACACAAAACTTCAAAAATCTAAAGAGTATGTGAGACTGTTAGCTGTGTTGTCTGGCAATAAACTTGTCTACAATGACTTGAGTGACTTGCAATTCTGGCCCATTGAGCAATGCTTTAACACAGAGAGAGAGAGAGAGAGAGATCATTAATACAAAGGATTGCATCAGCTTTTTGATTTTCACTCTTAAGATGTGTCTTTAAATCTACGATACTTTTCTTGTTCAAAAAGTTTACTGACATAGTAAAGAAGTAGCTAGGGGACTCAGTAAGTATGAGCAACAATAGTTTAAGGACATTTTCTCAAATAAAGAGGATTTCATCATCTGCAGTTTGTGAAAAAAGGTGTCACATTAAAAACAAATTAGTAGATCCACAAATGATGGATACAGCCTCTTTTCAGTGATAGAGGTAGAGGCACACTATATGTACTTATCAACATGCAGTTCAAAGGCCAGCATTAGAGTGCATTGGTGCACACTTGGGCATCTTTTATTTAGCATGGTTATACCATTGTGAATTTTGCTATATTAATATGCTTAAGCATCTTTAATATGTTTGTAAGCGCATATGAAAGAACAGGCTATAACAGACATGTTTACTGTGTGAAAGGACCGCGGGTGTTTTGGAGCAGAGAAACATGCTGGATTGTTGTAATTCTCTTTTGCATAAGCAACGCCCAACTGTCAGAAACACTCTGTGCGGGTAGCAAAGTCAGCTACAATGCAGGCGCAAGCATCAAGTGGTCTTTCTGCTGGCTGGCTGGACCCTCAGCTTCCATGCTGGGATCTGTCGGACAACCTCGCACTAACCCCAGCGGCACAGCAAAACTTGTAAGCCCTAGTTTGGGTCTTCATGACTCCCAGAGAATTAATAAATGAAAGGGATCCAACACGAAACTCAAATCAAACAGTCGGAATTGTAACAAATAAACAAAAAACTTGCACCAGCCATACTGTTCATAGCCACAGGAGGGAAAATTGAAAACTTCCAAGAAACTGAAATTATAATAAATTAATCACGCTAAAGCCACCTCTGCACCATTTTGGAAAGGTCCAGAGCCTTTATACCAAGCATATGCCAAGCAGACTCAGTGGGTGATAAATAATATGTAGCCTTAGAATTAAACATCTACAATTTAAAAAGACACACAGGTCAGTACCTCGTTATTGTCTCTAAACATTAAGATCCATAAAATATTCAGTTTCATTAACAGAGGGCACATGAAACGAGCAAAGCTGACAGTTCTGGAGGGCGGTGCACACTCTCATTTCACAAGTTGGCCTACGTTTTCCAGAAAGACCACACAGTTAAAACCTGTAAAAATGCTGAATTAAGAAAAAATATTCACACTATGTTTCACCAAGTTAAAAACAGATCCAGCAAAGCTGCTTCTAACATGTCGTGTTCAAAATTTTTCAGAAGGAATTTCAGGAGAAAGGTCTGTCATTTAAAAAGATTTAATTTGCTTTGCCAGTTGAAATTACAAGTTTACACAGCGCTGTGGACCTTTGTGTGAACCAGCAGCATGCTTCACATGCTTCACAAGGATAACCCTCAAACTGCTGTACAACATTATATATTGAGACAAAAACATAGATTATAGCAGCTATCTTCCTCCCGCTCGGACGTGGCAGTCTTGCTGTCTGCTGCGAATCATCCTCGTACCTCCGTGACCTCGTCTGGTATCTGCTCGCTCCTCTGTAAGAGATGCACAAGGAAAACACCTCTCTGCCTAGCCTTGTTAATCTAATGTTATTATCTATTGTTCTTTTACTAAATCTAAGTGTTGGTCCAGAATATCATGTCTGAGCTCCGTGACCCAAAGAATTATAGAAAACCCATTATCTGTGTGTAAGTGTGTTTGGAATCAACCCTCTGCACTCTACGTCATTCCTACAATATATCAGTCCAGACAGTCACGCCGAACGAAGCCTTTGACCTTAAAAAAGTGCCAACTCATATGAGCACATTTGCAGTTTGTATATGAAAATGATTTGAACACCTTTATTTAGTAGAAGAAATCAAAGATTTTCAACCCTAACAACACACACATTTATCTTTTGTTATATTTGTTATGTTTTAAAGATGGCATTGAAGTCAATGTGTATTTTGTCTAAACAATTTGAAATTTAGACAGTGAAATACGCAAAATAACAGACATGTCCGTAGGTGTCAGGCTTAACCCCAATTCCTTATCACCTCTATGCCTCTTCCTCCCATCCTCAAAGACAGACAAAAACACTCCATCTCCCGCATTTCTCGAGATACAAGGTGTCATAAACTCTGAAACAGGATTCAAAGCACTCTTGTTAAGATAATGTGACATCAAAGGCATTGCAGCACATACCTGTGACCACATGTTGGAAAGCCGTTAATTCGGCTTAACAAATTAAAAACTAACCCAAAAAAATGTTCTTCTAAAACACAAAATTTACCGTTTCAGGTCAACTGTCTAAAAACAAAGTCTTTCTATAAGGCTTCTCCACAGTGTTAGGATAAAAGATAAAGTAATTCCGCGCTTGTATAACTTCACGCTGAAATATCACTCTATAAAACAGATAAACCTGATTAAAACGCACCCACACTAGGAGGAGACAGAGCGTGCGTGGTGTGGGCGGTCAGTCGGAAGTGCCACTTTTTTGGATGAGTGAACGCGCGTGCATGAGCATGCATGTGCGCAAGCTTGTACATGCACAAGATGCCAGTCCTGGAGGTCGCTGATGGGGGTGTGGGGGGCATACCGCCCCACCCCGCCTCCTCCCCCACAAAGGTGCCAGTTATATTCTTCTAACAAGTGTGCAATCTAGGTGTTCAGAGAGTGCACTAAAAAAAAAGTGAAAGAATGAGGGATCATCAACATTTGGGTCATATATACTTACAATACATAGCTTTTTGTTAAGTATAGATAATTTAATGATTAGGAATATACCTTCTGGATATATAAATGTGTTGAGTATTGTGAAATTAATATTTTTATGTATTAAAATTGCTACCCCCATTTGTCTAGAATTATATCAGGTTGAGAAAACAGTAGGAAACTCAATTGTTTTAAGTCCATTTATGGATGTGACAGGTCTGTGTGTCTCTTGTAATAAGACAACGTCTGCCTGTAGTTTTTTAAGCTTGTTAAATATCTTTAACCTCTTTTCTCTGGAACCAGCTCCATGGACATTCCATGTGACAAACCTTAGTATGCCCATAGTTGTGTGTGTATACACTCAAAAAAATGAAATTGGGTGGTTGTTACATGCACAAGATCCAAACTTGTAATATGAACTAAATAATTCCATGTTTCTATGGTGAATGTAATTGAATCATGTAGCATCTACATGAAATTCAGCAACGTAATTTGTTCTTGTTGAGATGACATCATACAATCTAGTAAGAGTGGTTAGTTGCCTGGATCCAGCCACTCTTACTAGATTGTATGATGTCATCTCAACAAGAACAAATTAAGTTGCTGAATTTCATGTAGATGCTACATGATTTAATTACGTTCACCATAGAAACATGGAATTATTTACTTCAAATTACAAGTTTGGATCTTGTGCATGTAACAACCACCCAATTTCACTTTTTTGAGTCAGCTCACGAAATCCACAAGATCACATTAGATGTCAAACCACAGGAAAATCAGTGGGGTTACAAGAGGCAGACAACCACACCACGTGTATGCTGTTACTATTTCGTATGGTTTAACTTGTCAAGGACAACAACATAAAAGCATCATCAAGCATAGCTTTCCTACTTTTGTTAAGTCTGTATTGACAGATTAATGCCATGGTGGTTCGTGCTGTTGCCTCAGAGCAAGAAGATCCTGGGTTCAAATCCACAATGAAGCGAAGTTTGCAGTGGGTTCTCTCTGCATACTCTGGTTTCCTCCACAGTTAAAAGTCATGCAGTTGTAAGGGTAGCTGGATATTCTAAATTACCCAAAGGTGTTGAAGTGCAAATGGTTGTTTGTCTCTGTATGATAGCGACCTGTCCAGTCTGTACCTTGCCCCTGTTACCCTATCACTTCTGCAGCCCAGATAAAGATAAGAAGATGGGTGGATTGGAAGTTGCTGTAAATCCGTTGAATCTTATTTTTGTTGAACATTATGTAATATGAATACAACATGTACTACAGACATAAGTTACATTTCATCCATTCAACAAGATTATCATTGGTGTAACAAACAAATATTTTACTAGTTCATGTAACAAGACTGACTTTTGATGTGCCAAAGTGTTTACACAATATAAGATGAATTTAAATAAATCTAATTAGACTAACGTGGTACAAACATGTTGGTTGAACAAAAGTCAAATTAATTGAATGTTACTGTTAATATTATGTTAAACCTACACACATATATCGTGTTGACACAACACAACCAAGATGGATTAATATAACATGATTTGTTTAGACGGAATATAAGTGGCAAGATAAAATTACGTTCATCCAATGACCATGCACGCTGTGTGTGATGCTGTGGGGAAAATGGAAATACATCATTCGTTTGGAGCATAACCACCGCTCACCTTTCTTACAGATGGAAACCGCCACACTGGTCTGCCAATCTAAAGGTATTGGATCTCTATGCAACATTGTAGAAGTGTGTCAACCAAGACAGCCCTACAGCATCCAGGGCCTTCAGAAACTCAGGGCAAACCTCATCCACCCCAGGGGCCCTGACACCAAGAAGTTGTTTAACTGACTGAGTGATCTCACCCCCAGTGATTGACGAGTCTTCACCCTTGTCGCCAGACTGCTTCCTCTACATCTACCACATTGCTTTCTTTAACTGCTTGACAATATCCTCAGTTGAAGTCAGCAGCACTCCACCCACACTGTACACAATGCAGGTACAGCACTGCTTTTCCCTCCTGAGTCGCCTGACAGTTTTCCAGAATCTCTTCAAGGCAGTCCAAAAGTCTTTTTCTATGTCCTCTCTGAACTCCTCCCACATCTGAGTTTTTGCTTCAGCCACTGACCAAGCTGCATTGCCCTTGATCTGTCGGTACCTATCAGCTGCCTTCAAAGTCCCACAGGCTAACCAAGACTCCTTCTTCAGCCTGATAGTTGTGTGACTATGAGGCCACAAAATCAAATTACTATTGACAGTGGAAACAGTGTGTCATAATATGCAGAGGCAGATCATGTGGATTCTATTATGTGAGGACCTAAATGCAGACCATAAAAGACAGAAACGGGAAGTAACTAAATGCATGCCGTTTATTAAGGCAGAGACACCAAACTAGGAGAAGTATACATAATAAACTAAACAGAGGGTCTCCTGAACTGGCAAAACTAAGCAAAATAAGACAAGACCCAGGACATTAGCGAGACCTTAGAAATACTGGGATGAAACAGGAGAGCCACGGGGGAAAAGCAGACGTGACAACAAAGGTCGGGGAAAAACTCACACAATATATACAGACAGGAGGCGACCAGGGAAAGAAGAAACACATGGGGAACATAGCTGATACCCGAAATTAACCCGATGCCACAAGGAAAGCAAAACTAAAACTAAAACTACTGTCAAAATAAAACAGGAAACCTAGACAGACGTGGACTGAACATCACGGATAGATGGGAAACACGCACACTGTAAATGAAATACAGAGGGGAAAAGGGGACTGTAGATGAAACAGGGACATAACAAAGTGCAAACAGAACATGGGTCACACTGGGTAAACATGTAAACAGGAGGAGGAGACAAAGACATTACTGAAACACAAGAAGGGTGAGGGAGACTTAAACACAGTGGATGAAGACACAAGGGGAATTTAATAGATAATAAATGATAACAGGGCCACCTAGGCAAAATAGAAATGAGCTTAGAGAACTAAATGAGACTTAAACATAAACAATGAATAACAAAATATAAGAAAACTCAGATATAATATGTTCCAAATGTATGTTTTAATATGCTTTTCTTATGCTTGTAGTTTTACACTGCCTTCATTAGGGAGACAAATAAACCCTGCAATGACAACTGGAAGCGTTTGCCTCTCCTTTTGAAGAACTGTTTATCTATCTGCCAAACTGGGCATCAAAGTACAGGGAGGGCAGAATAAAGTGACTGGTGGTGATTTTAAAGGGCAAGCTAGAGCTAAAGCTGGAGTCAAGGCCCTCTGCCAGTGGCATAAAAATGGACTTGTCCCAATTAATTGTGAAACCAGAGAGTTGCCCAAATTTGTTGATGAGGTAAAACAGGGGAGGCAAAGAGAGCATGGCATCAGTCAGTGTCAGGGCCACATCATCTGCATATGAAGTTATGATGGATTGGACAGGACCACAGGATATACCTCCAATATCCGAGCTGCTCCTAACTGCAACGGCCAGAGGCTCCATAGCTAAAGAAAAGAGCAATGAGGACAAACAGCAACCAAGTCACTCGGTGGAGTATTAAAACTTTTATTTGAAGTAAAATGTTATCTGCAGGAAGATGTAATTCATTATTTTTTTCATAGGTTTGGTTAACTTTGTGCTGGAATATGTGCTATATTGAAAAGTCATTCATTGGACTCCATTGATTTGTCTTACATATTAATCACAAAATACCCACAGATGTATCCTGATAAGCATTACAGATATGAGCCGTCCTTTGACCCTTTGAACTTGTTAATTCAAACATTAAATTGTGTTTAAAATTTTTTTAGCAGAATGAAGCATGTTTATTCTCCAAGCCTGTCATGCTTCTCAATATTTATAGGATAAATCCATTTTTAGATACTGTGGAACGAGAGGTTCACATCATTATCACTGAGCAGTTTATATCGCTAACATTTATTATTTTAACATGGTTGTGGACAGGCATTTATAGAAATATTAAAGTTCCATAAAGTCACACAGGAAGCAAACTGAACATGATGCACAACAGGTCAAGTGACTATCAAAATAAATCAGGAAGTGACAAGCACACTGAGACTAAGGTACATAAACTTCATAGGCCAAAATAACAACAAAGACAAAACTGACTAAACCCAGAAAATAACACAGAAATGCATACTAGGCATAGGGAAAACAGGAGGACATGAAAAATCTGATAACTAACGAGATCAAAATGAAAACATAACTTAGGCAAACGTAATATCAAAACTCAAAAGTACAACAATGTCAAACAGAAAATATCAACTCCAAAACAGAAAAGGCTGGGTTCAAAGCCCAGGATCATGACATGTTGATTTCAGTATGTTTTTGTGCCTTTCAGACAGACAGCATAAGGTATACACTCATTCCTTCAGATATCACACATCCTATGAAACCAGCACCACAAGATGAAAGAACAGGTCACAACAATTTGTCATATATTACATCTGCTTAAATGTATACCTTAATCTGCACAACATGTTTCCTTAGATTGTAATTATACAGCAAATTTTCATGATCTTTTAAACGAACCTTGCAAAGTGAATCAGGTGTATTTACAATGAATAGTAAAGGTGCATAAAGTCACAGAATGTGTAATGACTATTTTAAACTGCTTTTGTGTATTCATTACTGTTGCAGGCATAATGTCAGTGGAACCAGCATCGAATGATAAAACTGGTGCATTTAACAATTATCCTGACTCACTTTACAGAAAATGTTGAATTAGAAATTAGAAATGATTGTGCTTTGATATGAATAAACACATCCCATTAAGTGTGACCTCTGATCACAAACGACTGAATTATGTTTGACAGTGAACATGTATGCCTTTTCTCTCAGTTTTTAATTATAAGAATTTGTTGTTAACTGGGCATCAACTTATAAAAAATTCATATGAAAGTCTTCTTTGCTAACAAAAATGTTTCCATTGCAGAGACAATACTGATAATTGTAATTGTTGATTTAAAAAAAATTAATCAGCATATAATTTATGCAGATTTTCAGTCTTAATTAAAAAAGTTTAACTACTACATTACCTGTTTTGCAATTACCAGCATTTTTATATGCACCATTTGCAGATCAATCAAAGTTTGTTTCTCTTTTCTTTTCATTTTCTAGAAACATTTTTCTCCCAAATTTCGCAAATTGATAATTGTAAAAAGCCTGGCTCCAGAATAACATTACTGAAAATTACAGAAATATTAAATTCTATTTATACATGTAAACTGGACAAAAATGATCACATACAACTAAGCTTTCATGATTTAATCAGGGAAAATTTATAAAGTAAATGGTGCTTCACCATCATCAAGAGAGTGGGTTTTCAACTAATTACTACAAAGTAAGTCACGTTGTAGTGACACACCCCTAAAACACTGCATAACATGAGGCATTATTTAATAAGATGTCTCCCAAATATTACAATCTCTTTGTTGACAAAATTGTGATTTACTTTTGTCAAAGAATATGTATTTATTTTCTGCAGAATAGCAGGAAGGTGAGGCTCAGTGCAGAGGCCAGGTACAGTCTGCAGAGACATTTACTTTAAAAACTAATAATTTTTCTGATTTAAGCACATGTGAAGTTTTAGAGGGCATCACGGTGGTGCAGTTGTTAGGCTGTTGCTTCACAGCAACCAAGTTTGTGAGCAGCAAAAATGGTTAAATAGTAATTGGTGTGTGGATGAGGGTGTGAATGGTTGTCTCTGCGGGGTGTATGGCAAGCTCAGCCATTGAAAAGCTTAATCAAATAATACTGCATTAACTGGATATAATGTATGACAATACAAAAATAAGGGTTCTGATTTTTTATTGCAGACATTGCATTTGTTTTCATTATTAAAGCATTTGGAGAAGTATAAAAATATTGGATATTTGCATTTTAAAATAATAAAACATAATATTTAACTGACAATAAAATAAAGGTGTTTATTTTACATGTTTCTGTCATGGATTCATGTGCATTTAAGTTAGTATGTTCTTTGAAAATGGTTAAAATATATTAAATAAGGTGTTAAAAGAGTAGCACCGATTAAAAAACTGTTTAATAGTATGTGATAATAGAATAAGGTTTGGTTAAAAGTACTTTAAACCTTCATGTAAAGTTTGATGATATAGAATGTATTTAATCTTATTCTGCTTGTGGTCCAAGAGATACACGCGTCAATTATTTTTTTGCATCATGTATATAATGTTGTTTCTATGCCTTTGCATTGACAATAACGTGACATTTTTTTGTCATTGCTCCTTTTTTGCATTTTTCTTTTGCTTTAGCTTGAGACTGCTTATGGACTCTAACATGAGGGATTTTGAAAGGTCTGAGATATTTCAGTTGTAAACGTTTGTCTTCTCTTTCATTTTCACAGTTTCTGAAAACAGAAAAAGAATATGATTCATGGTCATTGTTTTATTGGATCACTGTAGTTACATAATATGTAATACAGAATAAAAGTGATGCCCTCTGCTGATCAATACTTTAAAAATGTCCCAAACAACCAAGGAGCCAAGGAGCAAAATTTATTTTTCAACAAATGCGTAAATGAGTGTGTTTATTTTCACATTTATTAGAATTCATAATATCAGTGTCATTTATAATGAACAAGACTTTTATGAGTTTTTATTTAATGGATTTTTACCATTATCTTTCATAAGATAATAATTTAACAAGAAGAAATGTTTAATAACAAATGACAAACAGCTTGCATGACAGAGCTCAGTTTTCCATTTTAGTTCCTAACAAATTTTGTAGAATTCCTGTTGCCATGGTTTTTTTTTTATTTACTTTTCAACGTAAAATATCATTTGGTTTCACTATAAGCGGTTGTCCAGCAACAAACTAGTATTTGTACCACTAGATGGCAGTAGAGACTTGGCTAAATTATTAATCCAAACTCTAACAAATATTCTTGATATGCTGGATTTGATTCACATGGAGGCCAAACAAACAGCAAAAATTAAACAAGTCATCTAGTCACTATATCAGCTATTCAGCAATGCAACAACATCTATCTACATTGCCCTGTGGGCTGTCTGTAGCTCAGGAGGTAGCCCAAGTTTTTAGGGAAAAACCACAGATTTAACAACCGTCATTCCTGGTAAGACATCATCTAGACATACAAGACACAGGTATCCTCCATTTATTTATTTATTTTATTATTTTTTCATGCATTATTTTTTCATATTTACATATATTTAGCTGGAAAGCTTCTCAGACAGAAAGTCTTCCAACATATACACAATAAAATAAAACTGCTTGTGATTCGGATGTGTTGGTATGGGGAATTAAGATGAGCGTTCTTCGGGCGCCGCTACATAAGGTGCATTTGCCCGTAACAACAGGGCATGTTAAAGTTGCTGTGAGTTCCCGGTTACCTGTTAACGGGGTTTCATTTATTCTGGGAAATGACTTGGCTGGTGGGAAAGTTTTTCCACCGCCTGAAATGCCTTTTGCTTCTGTTGCTAGTGCTGCTACCCCTGTATCACCGCGTGTGTTCCCTGTCTGTGACATTACTCGTGCAATCATGAAAGTTTGATGGCGTTATCGATCTTGCTTGACACATTTATGGCTACGTTAGATGAGGGAAAGTTTCCCAGCAGTAAGAGTGGCAGAACAGAACGTGGCCATGATGTGACAACACTGATGCCAGAGCTAAGCTTAAAGTTAAGCAGGGATGCATTAATAACTGCTCAGCAAGATGACTCGTCACTGACTCCCTGTTTTTCGTCTGCAGCCACAAATGGAGAAAGTAAATCCCCTGCTCCTGTTTTTGTTCGGGATGGAGTTCTTATGGTAGTTAAATAGTTCAAAATGGTTATAAAAAAAGGGTAAAAGGTAAATGGCTGAAAATAACTTTGTTGTTTGCAAAACTTGTGCATAGGATTTTAAAATTTACAATTTATATTTGCATTTAACCTGCAAATCAAGCATAAGAAAGGCACGGAAAATGTCATTGCTGATGCCCTGTCAAGAGCAATGTGTTAGTGTGGAATTAAAAAATAAGAGGGTTGTTTAATTCTCATGGAAGGGGGTGTTTGTGTTTGTTTTGTACATTAATTCAGCTGTCCAGGGGCCTGGCTGCGATTGGTGCGGGGATATACAGCCCTGGAGTGACTTTCCAGTTGGAGGACCCACCTATAAATGAAGGCTGGAGCGCTGCCGGCGAGACGTTCTCGCGTTGGCTGCAGTCACTTTGTGACAGCTGGGGAAGTGGAGTTGGTAGGGGTGAGCTGCCGTTTCTTTTGATCACCCGTTTTCTCCCGTTTTTGAGTAAGTTAAGGAGGTCAGACTCTGTCTTTATTTTCTGGCGCTTCACTCATGTTATGGCCTGGCCCCTAGACAGGACGTAACAAAGTCAAAAGTGCAATACTATAATTGTAAATAGCACTGTGTTGTTGAAGTATTCATTTTGTTCTCATGCTGTGTGGCTGATGAAAGTATATTAAGTATAAAAATAGAGGCAGTATGAGAAGGCAGTTGTTCTCCCACTCGTGTGGTCTGCCCTTAATTATATAGTAATTACATATTCGGGTTTTCTGTTACTTTTCCCAAGCAAGAATTTTAAATTTACTGCATAAGTATCTGTTCAAGCTAAGAAATGCAAATTTTTATTCATGGTCTGTTTTTTAGAAACCATAAACAGACATTTGCACATCGAGACTGTTTTCTATTTTAGTATAGAAGTACATTCACGCTCTCACTTGGTTTTGGCTCTCTCTGTGGTATCACTTCCTGTTCCTGTGACAAAACACAGTAGTCTTTCTGTGTAGCTATTTTAAGTCTTTAGTTAGATCTTTGTTTGATTTTGCTCAGTACAAATAAATTCTCTTTAATACATATGTTGGCATAATTAATGTTGTATAGGATGCTAGCAATCTTTGCTTTGCAAAATTCTCAAATCCTTCAACCTCACTGACTATTGAGATGCATCTGTGATTGTAGTTATTATTAACTGCTTTCAAATCAATAGAGTATTTTATTAGACTGATTGAACTGATAACTTTTCTAGATTTCCCACTGATTTAAATGATTTTAGTTATTAGTAGGGATGTGCATGACTAATTGACTAGCAACTAATCATCACTGTTGTTACTAGTTGGTACCAGACTTGCTAGTTGTTTAATCTAATTGTTAGTATTTTACTTGATTCATCCGCTCTGGCCCTAAAATGATTTTGTGGGACCATTAACAGCCTTTGACTGAAAGATTTCAGACTGCGAGAAGAGGAGTAGGGTTGTAGAAGGTCAAAAATATAGGCTGGGGCTTGACCACACAGGGATCTTAAAGTAAGGGCTAAAACTTTTAAATAAATTCTAAAATGTACAGGTAGCTAATGTAAAAAGATTAAAGAGTAATATGCTTTCCCTTTTGTGTGTTGGTTAAAAGCTTAGCAGCAGCATTCTGCAATGACTGGAAATGGTCAAGATCCTTCTTATTCAAACACATAAAATGGCTTTTACATTAATAGATCGATAGATAGCCCTTTATTTGTCACGTAGATATGCAGTGAAATTGGACCACTTCCAGTTGTACATACATTTCACATACAACGCACTGGGAAGACAGGTCGGAGAGATGTAGGATGGAAACAATGAATATGCAATGCATGAAGGAAGACGAGGAGAAAAAGAACACCTAGATTGAGCTCCTACAAAAAAACCCCACCTCAGCACAGAGAGCACATGAATCTTTACACTATACAACAGAAAGGACGTGCATCAGAGGCGTTTGCTCATTTTGAATTAACATCATGGGCATTTCAGATTTCAACACAGGTGGCTGATTATTACACTCTGGAAATGGAATGAATTTGAGTGTTATTAACCCAATAAATCATAAAAAAAAAAAATGGTTAAATTTTTTTGTAAAGATTTCTGACATCTTGTGTAAATTTAACCCTGTAACAATTTTATTATTTCTAATAAAAAAAGAGTGTGATCTACCTCATGCTGTGTATCTTTCTGGATTTTATACTTATTGGGTTACATACTTATTTGTGATGTACGCTGTACAGTACATAAAATCAAAAAGAAAGTTACATACTATGTTTATATGAAGCATGTGCATTCTTACTGCATTTGATGTATTTTAACCATATATAGTACATATTACAGAATGTAACACCCACATCTACATCTGAATTTAATGGAAGCTGGCACTGCCCTCGTGAGGCACAGTGATAATTACAGCATGTAATAACCTTCAGAATGTTCTACAGAACATATTTTGTAGAAAACACAAATGCTGCTTGAATAATACTCAGTGCATTGGTAATACAAAGATCTGAACTGACATCAGAAAGTAAGCACTTACAAAATGTTAAATCAGGTTTAATAATTCTGTTAATGTTTTGGAAATTATTATGTTTCATGCAACATAAAAATGTTATCCAGGTGAGACTCCTACAAAAAAGAAAAAGAAAAGGAAGAAAAATACCTTCCTGCCTTATGGATATTGCTTGAGTGTGTAATGGCCATTTAGTCTTATCTTCTGTTCTTTGCCAATACAGTACTTTTTAATTTGTTTCCGTGTAGCTGTAGAGTGCTGTATACCACATCTGTTTTCCTCGAAGATCTCTTATCTGGCTTCTCAGGGTTGGTGGAGTACTGTAGAGTGCTGTATACCACATCCACCTTCCTCAAAGATCTTTCATCCGGCTCCTCAGGGATGGTGGAGTACACGTGGCATACAGAAGACTAGAAATAAAATAGAGCAAAAGTTTTTTGCATCTCTGTAGAACATACATGTATATTTAATATTGTGGATGCACATGTCTCACTTACATTCTCAGTTTGAGACTCTTCTCTGCTCAGTTGATCAGACCCAGCAAGTAACACAGATCTGGACTCTGAGAAATAAAGTTACTCTTCTATCACTTTGTATTTGTATACATTACAAATCTCTCTCTCTCTGTTTATATATATGAAAAAGGAAAAAGGTCTGAGTTATATATTATGAAGCAAAATTATTGGATTAGCAAGGTAAGTTGAATCTAAAGTCAGAGTTTTTAGTGTCACAACAGTGGCTTTCTTTTTAGTGCTACATCACCATGATAACTAATGCTGAACATACAGCCTGGTCCAGATCAGTGGATCTTTGAAGTTACACATTCTTGTAGTTATAAGGAATTGTGGAAGAGTTTCTTTTATTTATGTATTATTCACATTATTTTATTGTATAATGCCTTGGTGGCACTGGATTTTAGCATGTCTCAGTGTCTCTCACACTCATACTGTTAAACAGATGGTACCTCAGGAAGTTGAAGGGAATTATTCACATACAAAGAACCCAGGGTGGGGGGAAGAGTCTTTTGTCTCTTCGATGACTCTAAGAGGTAGCAGGGGAGTGTGAACCTTAAGGTGTGAAACCAAGGTGTTAACCGAGGGCCATGCTAGGCTAGGCTCAGTTAGGGACTCTGCCGATCATCTGCCCCAGCGATGCATTCCCTCACCAAGCTTGGTTTCTGTTCTTGTTTTTATTAAAGAATGTTAGTTACCGCTCAGCGCTTGTCTGCAGGCTTTATTAAATGGAAAACTTTCACAACAGAATAAATTATATATATACACAACATGTAGAAAACAGCGTTAAATGAAGTCTGTCACATTCTCAACACAATTATTCACATTTTAATGGTGATATAGAAAATATATAATCTTTTTGATGCTTGGTCCTAATCTGTTGCCAAGTCTTGTTTTTGGCATTGCTGTAATTGCAGCAACTAGAACACAGATAAGAAAAGTGATCAATATATTTGTAGACTGTTTATCATGTGTGTGAATGTGAGAGTGAATGAATAATGTCATTGTAAAGCGCTTTGGGTGCCTTGAAAAGCGCTATATAAATCCAATGCATTATTATTATGTGTGCCTATGACAAGAGGCACACATATTACTATTCCTCGGATTTATTATTATTATGTGTGCCTATGACAAGAGGCACACATATTACTATTCGTCGGATTTATTATGTGTGCCTATGCGAAGAGGCACACATATTACTATTCCTCGGATTTATTATTATTGTGTGGATGCTTTAAGCATCCACACTATTGAGTTCCTGTTTCTCTTTATTGTGTGGATGCTTTAAGCATCCACACTATTGAGTTCCTCTTGGGACTTCCGTACGTTTTTCGCCGTGGATCTACTTCCACAATTTTCAGCCGATTTTCACCGTTCAAATTTTAAACTATTCTACT